>NC_080392.1:43412647-43572647 GCF_028751815.1 Salvia miltiorrhiza
GCAGATCTTGATGAATTCGCTCAGGAAATTATATGGATCTTCTCCTTTCTTCTCGTAGTACTTAGGAAGAACATTAAGCAATCCAAGCTTAATTTCTATAGCAGTAGCAGCCGCCGGCATCCGGATCGGGGTTGGGGGGGTCATCAGCTTCATGGCTGGAGAGATCGCACAGTCTCGGATCGTCAGCCATGTCACTCTCAATACTTGCAACCGAAATTGAGTCGGTTTCTTCTTCACAGTCTGATTCTGTCTCCGAGTCGTGGTTTGTTTGGGCAAACAGAACCTCTTCCGCAGCTACAGAACTGGGTTTCTCCTCGACGAACTGTTCTGGTCGAATGGGAAGGTCAGCCTGCGAATCCAGCAGATCTAGTAGCTTCCTCGCCTTCGCCTCCTTCCTTAGCTTCTTCGCGGTCTTCTCAATTTCACTATCGAAGAGGAGGTTTGGCTTGGACGATCTGCTCATAAACAAAGAAAAAAAATAGACAAAGGGAAAAGAATTAATTAACACCGCTCCCCGGCAACGGCGCCAATTTGGTGGACGTCGCCAACCACCAAATAATTCCTGCGGAATTACCAAAATAAATTAGTATAATGGCAAGTATGGTCGATCCCACAGAGAGCAGTTAAAAATCATTCAAATCCCTAAATCTATAAAAACGGTGATGCCACCACGCCTTAATTTTGAGAAAATTAATTAACTAAGAAAGCAAATTAAATTAAATTAAATAACTCTTGAAAATAATCAATAAAAGGTAACTCGGCTCGAATAAATCCACACTAATTCAAAGCTCTGATCATCGACGCAAAGATTAATTAATCCCTATCAACCAACCAGTTATAGGATACCGTGAAACGCAACGGACGTACCTCAATTCCTACTTACTATGTCGATAAACAGCTGGAGACGCCAGACCTGCTTATTTGCCTTATTAAAATATAACCTAGCTGGAGACGCCAGACCTAGATTTAATATTCTAATAGCATTAAGATGAAGGAACCCAATTTAGACCAATTATCCTAGATACGCTAGTAATAATTAATCCACCAATTTATTCCTACTACGAACACGGTAGCTTTATCACTAATCAGCCCTATTCATACAATTACGGATTGTCAGGAACTAATTGACTGTAATCCAATTAAACTTAAGTTGATCAGGCTTAAATAAAATCAGAATTATCTTGGAACCTAGGAATTAATCGGAATCAATTTTAAACCAATTAGGTCTCACAGATCATTAAATTAGAGTTTCATTATTCTCGCCGAATTAAAAGATTTAGCTACTCATGCTTAAAATAAAAACAATCAAATAAATAAAAATAAACATACTGAATATGCGAATAAAGCTGAGAAATAAATTGCAAGAAATAAATCAAACTTGAATTAACCCAATACTCGTCTGCCTTGATCCAAGTCCAGCCGCAATTCTCGAATTTGAAAACAAAATTTAATCTAACAAGCTATGAATCAAGTGCTAAAGACGTAAGAGCAAATTGCATGGAAATTAAAGATTGCATAAAAAAAACTAAAAGTCAACTGCTATTTTGAATTCAAAGTTTGCGGCTACTGTAAGTAAAAGTGAATGTGTCTAAAAGTGAATTAAACCTAAACTATATATATGCTATCTATGCATGCATGTGGCGCCTCTCTTCAAAATTTAGGAAATAAATCCCTACAGGGCGCCGCTTGATCTAACAAAATGGGTTTCGGCCCTTTTACCTAATTAAGTCCAAAATAAAATAAAACTAAGAGTTTTGAGCTTTATTAAAATATAACAAGTAATTAAAACCCCAATCTCTACTATCTTCCATCTCCACGTCGAATCTCCGTTGCAAGCTCGTCTTTCTCCAATTTCTCCCAATCAGCAGCTCCATCTCCAATTCTTCTCATTCCTGCGCCAAAACATAGCAAACTATGTAATATCACATGAAACCACGGTGAAACGCACACTAAACTAGGTAGCTAAAATACACACATCACCCGGCCCCTGTTCTGTTTCGTCCTCCCCAATTCCCAAATCGTTCGATTCATCCCAATTCCCAAACTCCCAAGTCCCAGCCGACCCTAATCTCTCACTCCAGAGTCCAGCCCCGCCCGCCGCCCGGCCGCCCCACTCGCCACTCTAGTCTCCAGCCCGGCGTGGGAGGCGGCGCCCCTCGCCAGTCGTCCCAGCCTCCGCAGTCCCAAACTCCCACGAAGCCGCAACTCCCACCGCGACCCTCGCCCCGCCGTTCGCCGCCGCAGCAGCCGTGCAGGTGCAGCCTTCGAGCTTCGACGACAGCTACGACAGGTTATAGGTGAGCTTCTTCTTCTTCTTTTTTTTTTTTTTAATATAGATTTCGATTTGTGCAGTTGACTTGGAAGAGATAATTTTGACCGTGTAATTAGGGTACCCGAATACCCGACTCGGGTACCCGATTTCGTTTTTGGGGTCGGGATCGGGTATAGGGTTTTGGGAATTTTCGGGTTCGGGTACCCGATTTTTTCGGGTAGGGTACCCGAACCCGACCCGATTCCCAGGCCTACCAAAATATAGAGAAAACAAATCTACACTGACATACATTTGTCACTTGGCAAGACTACCTATCGATGTTGATACAAAAACTACATGTTATTTTAATTTCGTCTCTTCTAATTCACACTTCACTTTGATTGTTTGTGGTGCTACAGATTCTTGTTGAGAGTGATCAGTTATGTCTTCCACCTCTATTGTCAGCTGTAACGCGAGCGCTAATTCGAGGCCCATCACCACATCTGCCATAGTAGGCCTCTCTAGTGGCTGAATGTGTATGCATCTCCCTGCTATTCCAACAAATACATTCAAACAAGCTGCTGAAATCTGCCCCGCGAGGTTTGCGTCGATGAGTCGATCCACTTGCCCTTCACGCACACAAAATCGAGCCCATCCGGCCAGGCTATGTTGCTCCTCGTCGAGCCTCACATCCACGGCAGGCCTTCCAGAGAGAAGTTCGAAGAGAACCACTCCAAATGCGTACACATCGGATTTTCTGGTCAATTGATTGGTTGAAAGGTATTTGGGATCCAAGTAGCCGAAGGTGCCTTTGACGTTGGTGCTGATGTGCGTGAAGGAATCGTTCGAGTGTCCCTTTTTGGAGAGCCCGAAATCTGAAATCTTGGCCACCCAGTTGTGGTCGAGAAGGATGTTGGTGGACTTGACGTCGCGGTGGATGATGGCGTGCTTGGTGCCGCTGTGGAGATAGTGCAGTCCTATTGCAGCGCCCATGGAAATTTGGAGGCGCTGCTTCCACATTAATGGTGGATTCTCGGAGTTGTTGATGATGTGGTCGCGGAGGGAGCCGTTGGCCATGTAGTCGTAGACGAGGATCATCTCACCGTCGTCGTCGCAGTAGCCGATGAGGGAGACCAGGTGGAGGTGGCGGAGCTTGGAGAGCATCTCGATCTCGGTGAGGAACTCGCGGGCGCCTTGGCTGGAGGAGGGGTTGAGCCTCTTGATCGCGACGGTGGTGGTGGCGTTGTCAATGAGGCCTTTGAAAACGTTGCCGAAGCCTCCCCTGCCGATGATGAAGTTGTGGTCGAAGTTGCGGGTGGCGGTTTTGATGTCGTCGAAGGAGAAGTATCTGCAGAGATCGGAGGGCAGGGAGATGGCAGCTGATGATCCGCTAGTTCTGGCGGTGGAAAGTGTTGCCCACGATGACTTGGTGATGCTCGTGGCCGCGTCCTTCATTTTCTGCCGCCGCCGGAGAATGAAGAAGCCAATGGCTGCAACCACCGCAAGTACGCCGACAACACTCCCTACGACAGCATATGTCACAACGCCGTTTTTCTTCTTCGCCGGCGGAGAAGAATCCACCATGAGCTCGAGGTTGGTGGCTGCAAAACTCCCTGTGGAATCATTGAGTTTGAAAATTTCTAAGCCATTTAGCGACGCGCAGGCAAGTGTGTTTTGTTTCTCAAAGAAAGCTTCCAAATGTAGGCGCAGGTCTTGCTTTCCACTATATCCGTCATCAGGAACCCTTGTAACGTAGTCTCTGAAGGTGGGAATATAAGAGCCACCGGCCAAGAGGATAACATCGAGTTCGTTTTCCGCTTCCTTGTTATTGATGTATAATGTAAACACACAGTCGTTTTGATACATAGCTTGACAAAAGTGGAAGCGGAGCAGATACAAGAATCCAGAATCAACAGGGAAGCCCCAATCTAAACTTGTTCCGAATTGGAAGTCCACTATTCTAGCAGATGTGTATACCATAGGCGGAGCTGTATACGCAGGAGTTGTGGTGGTGTATTCTAACAGGGAAACTCTTTCTGTATGCGGCGTCCACCCACCAAAGACTCCGAATATGAAATCATCATCTGGGGTCCACCGCCGGAACATGCCGCGGGGGCCGCTGTCGTGTGCAATTTCGACGGCATCGCCGCCGACATTGAGGCGGTAGAGATTTTCCAAAGCCGTGTTGTTTTGCAGATACGTCTGACCGTTGAGATACACGTCCTTGATTGTCACATCGTTTCCCTTGAAGTAGGGTTTATCCGGAATTGAAACTATTTCAATTCCGTTGATGAAAGCGAAGGAATTTGGATTCGGGGAGAATGTTAGTCTCAGTCTCTGCTGTTGGTCGATGTTAATGATGAACTCTTTCTTAAAAGAAGGATATGAATTGTTCTTGAAGTAAAGGAAAGCACTGAAGTTTCTCAATAGGGTGAAAGAATTCGCAGTGAGAGAGAAAAGTGATTGAGAAGTGTTGTAGTGGGCGTAGGCGTTGGCGTAGAAGTAAAGACGGAGGAATTTCTGGCCTGTGGTGAGCGGAAAAGTGTATGTGAAGGGGGAATGGATGAGACGAGCAGTCTGGTAAGGGACTGCAAAAACCGAAGGGTCCATAGTGGAAGCTTCGGAAGCTGAAGATATGGAGGCGGCGTTTGATGGCATGTATCTTGAACCGGTATCGCTGACCCAACTCCGGAGGCTGGTGTCGTTTGCGATTGTCGACGCGCCGCAGCTGAGGAGGATCAACTCCGTGGCGGTGTAGGCCGGCGTGGAGGCGCTGCTGATTTGGGCTGTTGAAAATATAGAGGTGAGCAAGAACAGGTGAAGAGCGTGGGACATCATCGTTGTAGTGAGTAGGGGCCTTGTTTTAGCAGATTTGAGGCAACTAAAAGGATAAAAAGTGGTGCCAAAGACTTACTTGGACCAAGTCAATGGCGTTACACCAATAATTTCTTTTCCACAACTAGCGTGCCCCACCAAGAGAGGACCATGTTTTCCAATGCCTTGAGTTTTAATCTTGTTCTATATTCCTCCGTCCCCTCAAAAATAGCTTATTTCTTTTCGACACGAAGATTAACTAAAATATGTGAATTAAATAAAATAGTAGGACTCATAAAAGTTAATTATTACTCTCTCTGTCCGTGATATCGTTTCCACCTCCATTTATAGAAGTAGGGTGAACAAACTTACATTCATAATAATAATGAGACTCAAACTTCACTCACTCTTACTATATTTCAACTATTATCCACCACTTTTCTTAAAATCGGCGCCGTCACAATGTGAAAATGATATCGCGGACGGAGGGTGTATTTTTTATAAACTCGACCATTTTTAATGCATACATATAGCATTCCCAATCACCACATTACTGAAATCAAACAAGTCCAAAGAAATCACACTTCTCTCGCGCATCACCTTTCGAAAAATGACTGCGCTGCGCCAACCCCATTTTCCCATTAACCGAATATCCAGAAATCAGCATGGTCCAAGACACGCAATCCCTTTCAGGCATTCTGTCGAACACTTTAATAGCACACTCCAACTGGGAGCATTTAATCTACAATTAACAAACTAAACCCACAGACACAGCTGTTAGTTTGGTCATGACAGAGATTTGTTTTCCTATTCTCAATCTGAACCGATTTGCCGAGAATCCACAGAGAAGGACTGAGTGTTGGACGGGGGAGCCTTCGCCGGATTTAAGAGACAAGGTTTCCTGTGTTTCTGACAAGGGTGAGAAGACATCATGTCTTGGGCCATAATTTTATTTTTTAAGTTAGTTCGGCCCAAATTTGGATGGGCTTACGAAATAAAAGATACTCACTTCGTTCCTCTTTAGACAAGATATAATCCAGATATATAATTCTTTTTTTTAATTATTTATTTAAATTTAAAATTAAATTATTTGGAAAGAGAGAGAAAAGTGATTGAGAAGTGTTGTAGTGGGGGTAGAAGTAAAGGCGGAGGAATTTCTGGCCTGTGGTGAGCGGAAAAGTGTATGTGAAGGGGGAATGGAAGAGACGAGCAGTCTGGTAAGGAACTGGAAAAACCGAAGGTTCCATAGTGGAAGCTTCGGAAGCTGAAGATATGGAGGCGGCGTTTGATGGCATGAATCTTGAACGGGTATCGCTGTCCCAACTCCGGAGGCTGGTGTGGTTTGCGATTGTCGACGCGCCGCAGCTGAGGAGGATTAAGTCCGTGGCGGTGTAGGCCGGCGTGGAGGCGCCGCTGATTTGGACTATTGAAAATATAGAGGTGAGCAAGAACAGGTAAAGAGAGTGGGACATCATCGTTGTAACGAGAAAGAGCCTTGTTTACCAATTTTGAGGCCTGCAAATGAAAAGGATAAAAAGTGGTGCCAAAGACTTGCATGGACCAAGTCAATGGCGTTACACCAATAATTTGTTTTCCACAACTAGCGTGTCCCACCAAGAGAGGGCCATGTTTTCAATGCCACGAGTTTTAATCTTTTTCTATATTTCCTCAAAAATGGCTGAAATCAAACAAGTCCAAGAAATCACATTTCTCTCGGGCATCATTTCGAAATATGACTGCGCTGCGCCAGCCCCATTTTCCCATTCAAGACACGCAACCCCTTTCAGGCATTCTGTCGAACACTTTGATAGCAAACTCCAGTTGTTGGTTTGGTCATATTAAAGAAACAATATACTAATTAAAGAAACAATATACTAATTAACTATAACTAAATAATGATCTGCATCATAGTACACTCGCGGCTCAGTGGATTATAGCTCGTATAACTGATTGCCTGAGATGCATGCAAAGGTGGTTATTTGACATTATGATCACAGTCGTTGATCATGCACCGGATTACATCTGAGTACATAAAGATTTCTTTCTAGCTTCTAGAGTTAGTTTTTTACGCATTCCTTGTATGTGAATGAGAGTAGAGAAAAACAGAGAGTGAGAGAAATATTGCCAAGCGCAGCTATCATTGAGCTCGAAGCAATTCATTGTAATCTTTGTTTTCTTTCTTGAGTTTAGTGAATTCAGTTTCGTCTGTCGTGGATGTAGGTTGTTCGCAACCGAACCACGTAAATCCCTTTTGTCATTTTTCTTTCTGTTATCGTTGATCTTGATAGCGAGGAGAGTTTAGATTGATCCAAATCGTATAGTTTTACATATACAACTAGAAATCTAATCAGAGCCGCAGGAAATGAACGTTGAATGATGAGCTAAAAAACCCGTCAGATTGAAACACCAGCTAGGCTGAAACAACTTAGTGCTCATTTTACTACTTACACAAAGCTGCAATGCGAATTCGAGGCCCCAAAATATAGAGAAAACAAATCTACACTGACAAACATTTGTCACTTGGCAAGACTACCTATCGATGTTGATCGACAAAAACTACTTGTTATTTTAATTTCGTCTCTTCTAATTCACCCTTCACTTTGATTGTTTGTGGTGCTACAGATTCTTGTTGAGAGTGATCAGTTATGTCTTCCACTTCTGTTGTCAGCTGTAACGCGAGCGCTAATTCGAGGCCCATCACCACATCTGCCATAGTAGGCCTCTCTAGTGGCTGAATGTGTATGCATCTCCCTGCTATTCCAACAAATACATTCAAACAAGCTGCTGAAATCTGCCCCGCGAGGTTTGTGTCGATGAGTCGATCCACTTGCCCTTCACGCACACAAAATCGAGCCCATCCGGCCAGGCTATGTTGCTCCTCGTCGAGCCTCACATCCACGGCAGGCCTTCCAGAGAGAAGTTCGAAGAGAACCACTCCAAATGCGTACACATCGGATTTTCTGGTCAACTGATTAGTTGAAAGGTATTTGGGATCCAAGTAGCCGAAGGTGCCTTTGACGTTGGTGCTGATGTGCGTGAAGGAATCGTTCGAGTGTCCCTTTTTGGAGAGCCCGAAATCTGAAATCTTGGCCACCCAGTTGTGGTCGAGAAGGATGTTGGTGGACTTGACGTCGCGGTGGATGATGGCGTGCTTGGTGCCGCTGTGGAGATATTGCAGTCCTTTTGCAGCGCCCATGGAAATTTGGAGGCGCTGCTTCCACGTTAATGGTGAATTCTCGGAGTTGTTGATGATGTGGTCGCGGAGGGAGCCGTGGGCCATGTAGTCGTAGACGAGGATCATCTCGCCGTCGTCGTCGCAGTAGCCGATGAGGGAGACCAGGTGGAGGTGGCGGAGCTTGGAGAGCATCTCGATCTCGGTGAGGAACTCGCAGGCGCCTTGGCTGGAGGAAGGGTTGAGCCTCTTGATCGCGACGGTGGTGGTGGCGTGGTCGATGAGGCCTTTGTAGACGTTGCCGAAGCCTCCCTTGCCGATGACGAAGTTGTGGTCGAAGTTGCGGGTGGCGGTTTTGATGTCGTCGAAGGAGAAGTATCTGCAGAGATCGGTAGGCAGGGAGATGGCAGCTGATCCGCTAGTTCTGGCGATGGACCAGCTTGACCCCGTCGATGACTTGGCGACGCTCGTCGCCGAGTCCTTCATTTTCCGCCGCCGCCGGAAGATCAAGAAGGCAATGGCTGCAACCACCGTAACAACTCCGGCTACACTCCCTGTAACAGCGTAAATTATACTCTTTCTCTTCCGCGGCGGCGGCGTGAGCTCCGGGACGGCTGCAAGGCTCCCTTTCGCATCACCGAGTTTAAATATTTCTAACCCGTTCAACAGAGCGCTCTCATACTTCGGAATTCCATCAAGCATCGGAAACAAAGAAAGCCGCAGGTCTTGCTTTCCACGACGACCGTCGTCGGGAACCCACGTTACATAGTCTCTGAAGATGGGAATATCATGGCCGCCGGCCAAAGTAATGACGTCGACCTCGATCTCAGCCGTCTGATTATTGATAGCAACGGTGAACACCCTCTGGTTTTGCTTGGTGACGTCGAGCGTGAACTCGCAGAAATGGAGTCTGAGGAGATAGTAAGACCCAGAATCCACAGGGAATCCCCACTCCAGACTTATGGTGGTGTTCGCCATCACTCTCGCAGACGTGTACACGATCGGCGGCGCACTGTAAGGAGGAGTTTCTCGCGTGTACTTGATCACGGTATTCTCAAGGTGGGGAGTGTAACCATACTCCGCTCCGAATATGAAATCATTATCTGGGGACCATCCCCGGAACATGCCGCTGTCGTCTGCAATTCCGACGGCGCCGCCGCCAACATTGAGGCGGTAGAGATTTTCCAAAGACGTATTGTTTTGCAGTTGCAGATACGTCACACCTTCGAGATACGCGTTGTCCTTGATTGGCACATCGAAGTAGAGTTTATCCGGAACCGAAACGATTTCAATCCCGTTGACGAAAGCAAAGAAATTTGGATTCGGGGAGAATGTTAGTCTCAGTCCCTGCTGTTGGTCGATGTTAATGATGAACTCTTTGTTGAAAGAAGGAAGTGAGTTGTACTTGGAATAAAGAAAGGCGCTGAAGTATGTTAATAAAGTGAAATCATTTGCAAAGAGAGAGAAAACTGATTGAGAAGTGTTGTAGTGGGAGTAGGCGTCGGGGTAGAAGTAAAGACGGAGGAATATCTTGCCTGTGGCGAGCGGAAAAGTGTATGTGAAAGCGGAATGGAAGAGACGAGCAGTCTGGTAAGGGACTAAAGGAACCGAAGGGTCCATAGTGGAAGCTTCGTAAGCTGAAGATATGGAGGAGGCGTTTGATGGCATGAATCTTGAACGGGTATCGCCGACCCAACTCCGGAGGCTGGTGTCGTTTGTGATTGTCGACGCGCCGCAGCTGAGGAGGATCAACTCCGTGGCGATGTAGGCCGGCGGCGTGAAGGCGCTGCTGATTTGGACTGTTGAAAATATGCAGGTGAGCAAGACCAGGTAAAGAGAAAGAGCGTGGGACATCATCGTTGTAGTGAGTAAGGGCCATGTTTAGCAGATTTGAGGCAACTAAGAGGATAAAAGTGGTGCCAAACTGCCAAAGACTTACTTGGAGCAAGTCAATGGCGTTACACCAATAATTTCTTTTCCACAACTAGCGTGCCCCACCAAGAGAGGACCATGTTTTCCAATGCCGTGAGTTTTAATCTTGTTCTATATTCCTCCGTCCCGTCAAAAATAGCTTATTTCTTTTCGACACGAAGATTAACTAAAATATGTGAATTAAATAAAATAGTAGAACTCATAAAAGTTAATTATTACTCTCTCTGTCCGCAATATCGTTCCCACTTCCATTTATAGAAGTAGGGTGAACAAACTTACATTCACAACAATAATGAGACTCAAACTCCACTCTTCTTAAAATCGGCGCCGTCCACAATGTGAAAATGATATCGCGGACGGAGGGTGTATTTTTTATAAACTCGACCATTTTTAATGCATGCATGTAGCATTTCCAATCACCACATTACTGAAATCAAACAAGTCCAAAGAAATCATATTTCTCTCGGGCATCATTTCGAAATATGACTGCGCTGCGCCAACCCCATTTTCCCATTAACAAAATATCCAGAAATCAGCATGGTCCAAGACATGCAATCTCTTTCAGGCATTCTGTCGAACACTTTAATAGCACACTCCAACTGGGAGCATTTAATCTACAATTAACAAACTAAACCCACAGACACGGTTGTCGGTTTGGTCATGGCCGAAGTTTGTTTTCCTGTTCTCAATCTGAACCGATTTGCCGAGAATCCAGAGAGAAGGGACTGAGTGTTGCCTTCGCCGGATTTAAGAGAGAAGGTTTCCTGTGTTTCTGACGAGGGTGAGAAGAGATCATGTCGTGGGCCTTTATTTCGATTTTTTAAGTTAGTTCGGCCCAAATTTGGAGTTCATGAAATTAGGAATGGGATTCCCCTATTGGGCTTACAAAACAAAAGATACTCACTTCGTTCCTCTTTAGACAAGATATAGTCCAGATATAGTATATACTCCCTCCGTTCGCGATATCGTTTTCACATTGTGGGTGACGCGTGTTTTAAGAAAAGTAGTGCATAGTAATGAATATTGTAGTGAATGGAGTTTGAGTCCCACTATTGCTGTGAGTGGAAGTTTGTGGACCCTACTTCTATAAATGAAAGTGAAAACGATATCGCGGATGGATCGAAATGACAAATGTAGAAACGATATCGCGGACGGAGGAAGTATATCTTATTTAAGAGATAGGATACCGCAAGGACCCGATAATTTTTTTTTTAATTATTTGTTTAAATTTATATAAAGTTAAATTATAATTTCTTAACTCATTCTAGATTTTAATCTAAGATACAAATAATTAATTCATGTTATTTCTATTTCATATTTAACTACCGAACATTAATATACGATATCAATCTTAGTTTATCTGCTGCATATATCTTAAGTTTTATCTATCTTAGCTTATCCCAACGACCTATCAAATATGCCCAGTAAGATTTGTGTCTGTAAATTTTTAATCGCCATAATAGAATCCATATATGTTGATTGAGATAGGAAGCAGTGAAGCACTTGTTTTTGATGCACAAATACTGTTTTATTTGGTGAGAAATCGGCTTTGACAAAGCTGCAATGAATCATCTTATACATTAGAAAGTGCTCAAACTGCCGTGCCAACATTTGCAAGCCAAGCAATTTGTTTCTTACAAGAAATAATAACCAAAATTGGAGTTAACTATTTAGGTTATTTTACAATGATGACGAGTGAGTACCAACTTGGCTTACGACTATTTTTTTTTATTCATTTTTAAAGGTGGGGCTGAGAAAACGTAGGGTGCGAGCGAATACTTAAATTTGGATTTTCTATTAAAGTTGATAAATAAATTACAAATCAAAAATATTTAATTAGATAATACTCCTTATGTCCACAAAAAGAAAAAAATTATAATTTTATCATTTTTGTCCATCCACAAAAATATATCATAATTCTTTTTTGTCATTCATGGACCTACAATTTTTTAATTTGTGAGACCCTTTCTTTCACTAATTGTGTGGAGTCATTTTTCCACTCATTAAATAAGTAACTAATTTTTTAAAAAAATTCGTGTTGTCTTTACTTAGGACTTTTTTTGTGTGGACGGAGTGAATACATCTTTTTGTCAATTAGAATTTCATCAATTAAAACTATTAACAATAATTCAATAAGTAATGAAAATAAAAAATTGAAAGTATAAAACATAATTGAAAATTTTAAAGGAGTTACCTTATATATAAAAATTTGCCATTAAAATTTGATCAATTAAAACTATTAACAATAAATCAATAATTAATAAAAACAAAACGTGAAAATATAAAAAATAATTTGTAATAAAGGTATTGTATTGCTCTAAACTTGGACGATACAAAAATTCACAGACAAAAAATGTTACAAGGTGTAGTAAATAACTTTTACTACTATAAGCAATATTATTAAACACTTCAAAAATTATAAAGGTTCGAATAATTATACACACAACATTTATATAGACTTATATATTTCTTGAGCCCTTATTTTTTCAAGACAATAATTATACACACAATATTTATATAGAATTATATATTTCTAGGGGTGTGCAGCGGGTCGGACCCGGACCGACCCGCCGGGTTTGTAGACCTGAAATTTTTAGAAAAACGGACCGACCCGGACCGAAATTTTCGAGCGGGCCGACCCGGGACCGGACCGAACCCGAGCAACGGGTCCGGTTCGGTCCGGGTCAGACCCACTAATAGCCTAATTTTTTTTATTTTTTATTTTTTCCTATTTTTCCACCTATTTTTTAGATCTAAAACATTAAAAATACAATACCAAAACTTTATTTCCCCCCCCCCCTATTTTTCCACCTATTTTTCAGTTAGTATTCTTAGGGTTAGAAGTTAGATTAATATTATATTATTATTATTATTATTAATTATTAAATATAAATATTAAATATTAAATTTTTAATAGCATGGGTCGGTTCCGGGTTCGCCGGGTTTCGACCGGGTTCGACCCGGACCGACCCGAAAAACTTTCGGTCCTCAAAATAAGACCCAACCCGGACCAAACACCTATAGTGGGCCGGTTCGGTCTGGACCGAACCCGTCGGTCCGGGCGGGTTCGACGGGTCCGGGTTGGGTTTGCACACCCTGAGCCCTTATGTTTTCAAGACTCTCACGGCCCAAAATCGCATCGGTTCATTTTAGTGTTAAAAGATACTCCAATCTATTTAATATATAAAAAAAAACTTTTTTTTTTGGTTCCATTTAACTTCTCTATATTTTCCCACAAATTTTTTCACTATATTTTTCTTCCTCCTCTTGTTTTTTTCTTATAATTATTTCAAAAAATCCTTAAATTTAAATTATAAAAAAATAATATTCAATATGCATCTTAAATTTAATACGATAAAAATATCATCAAAAGTAAATTTAAAACGAATAAGTTATGAAAAATTTAAAATCTAAAATATTTTATTTCTCTCTTCATTAAAATTTTACAAAATTACAATTTTCGTAATTTAAAATTGATTATTAGTAATCAGAGAAGAAGCAGTCAAGGAAAGTTTTAAAAAGACCGAGAAAACTACTCCTATTTTTTTCCACAACAGACGAACAAAATGAATTAAATTCAATTCAGATAAAAAAGTAAAAATAAAATAAAATCAGAAGCCGAAACCACTCATCAATTTCTCTAACTAAAAGATTGCTCCTATGGCGGAGGTCTCAAATCTCCACCGGCAACGGCCGTCCCGGCGACCCGCCGCGACGACCATTAGGTCCCAACTCGAAGACGCCCTGCACGAGGAAGAAGAATTCTACAATCAGCCGCATCCTTTCGTTTTCGATTCATTCTCCCCACCGCACAATTCTTCAAATCCCTCTTTCTTCGACGACTACGCGACGTCGTTTGATCTAGGGTTCGAATTGAACTCGGAAACCGAGAATTTGGGGTGCGAGTACGAGGACCCCAATTGCTTCTTCGTCGGAGGCGAAGAAGACGATGACCAGATGAATTACGTGACAGATCTGTTCGAGCCACGCCACGCGCACCCGGCGGAGGATATAATTTGGCAGCTCGAATCGCGCCGGGTTGAGGATCTGGGCATGGAATTCGGATTCGGACCGGGTCTACGGGTGGTCAGCATGGATTCGGAGTCTGATACTGAGGAATTCGAGGTAAATGCTGGATTTACTAACGATGATGATGATGATTATAATTTGTTTGGAGTTAGAAATCATAGGTATCACGCAGGTGAGAACGATAGAGAGGAGTTCGAATGGGAGGAGGTTAGTGAGAGAATTCGATACGATGGGAGGGAGAGTATGAATATGATGATAAATGGAATCGAAGAAATTTCGGTTTCCGATATTTCTTCCTCGGATATTGAGAATTCGAGCTTAGGTGATGATGGTGAGAGACCAGAGGTAGGGCGGAATGTAGCATGGGAAGTTCTGTTGGCAGTGGATAATCTAGATAGGAATCTTGATTTCGAGATTCCGGAAGAAAACAGCATCATCAATGGGGATGAATCTCTTTCGCATATTAATCTTCCAGAAGATTATATCATGACTATGGAATACGATGCCCTTTTCGGGCAGTTGGTGGAGAATGACAACGCATCGAAAGGCAGCCCCCCGGCTGCAAAATCCGTTGTCAAGAATCTGCCTTCCTTGGTGTTGACAAAGGAGGATGTCGAGCAGAACAATAGCGTAGTCGTTTGTGCTGTTTGTAAGGACGAGGTTGCGATTGGGGAGAAGGTGACTAGGCTGCCTTGTTGTCATCTCTACCATGGGGACTGCATTCTGCCGTGGCTTAGTATAAGGAACACGTGCCCCGTGTGTAGGCACGAGTTGCCAACGGATGATGCTGACTACGAGAAGAGGAAGAGCGAGAGAGGGAGACTTCGTAGTGGAAGTGCTGGTCACTTGTTTGATGATTTGGAGCTCAGGTACAATTTTGAACTTCTGCCTTGAAAAGGCATTTCCAGTGCTTTAGAATATGGTTTAGAGACTCCTTTTTCTGGTATGTATAAATTCATTCACATGTATTTCCAAGTGGTGAGGTGTTGATAGTGCATTGCAAGTGATATGGATCCATGGTATGAAACTAGCTTGTTATATACAGCATTAGGAGATAGCAATCATAGAGACTACTAGTTGGAAGCATGATCTTGCAGGGTCTTCTTCGTTTCTATGGGTCGTTGAACTTAATGAATAATTTTTCAATATGGCTTTAGTGATCACATCTGGAATTGGTGGTCTGTCAGTTTGGAAAATAGTGTAGGACTTGTGTGAAGGTGATGAGTTGCAGAATTTTCAATTGATCAGTGCCCTAGCTAGCCCTCCCACAATATATGGAAGAAAATTCTAGTTACTTGAGTAGAGCTATGAACTATCGCGTTGCTGGATGCTGGTGAAGTAATTCGAGGTCACATTCTTTTATTCAAGACTATTATGTTAGCTTCTTTTTTGCACATTGGGATGATTCATGGATCAAACTCCTATGTTTGAGGAAATGTTTTCTGCATATCTTTTGGCACATGTTTAAGTTAATTTTCCCAACTATTGATTTACTTTTTCTATGATTGTTATGACTAGCAGTTCTCTTTCATATGTTGGTCAATCCCTCTGTTTAACTTTATATATAGACATAGTTTTCAACATTGTGTATGATATGGAAAACATCCCCTTTGAATGAATTCAATATCGTTTGTCATATAATAAATTGAGTTCTTGTTGTAGTTCACTAGATGTAGCATAGATATAACCAATAAGACCGTCGTGTCTGAACCTAAACTGCAGGGTTATATCTAATTTCAGTTGAGGAACTTTGCCTATATTATACACAATGATCATTTAGGGATCCTTTTTAGGCCTGCTATAGGATTTCTACTCAACCGGAATTTCAGAGACGGTATCTATATAGAGGAGATCTTGTGTAAGACCGTCTCACGAAGCTGAGATCGAGTAGCAAAAATTTCATTAGGACAACAGATGTTTGCAGAAATAGTTTTGGTCACCCTGTGGCAAAAGTAGTTTTGCCACTACCTGAGCCCCCCTTGGTCTCAACTGAATCAACGATGTAACCAATTTTGTTGAGTAACATATGTTAGAAGCATCTCGTGGTCTCCCAACTGCAATCCCTTTTGAAATAAAATGAGTCTAGGTTCTTTAGGTTTGAATGGCATATTTAAATGCATCACTTAGGTGTGAAACATATTGCAAAGTAGGGATTGTTGGAGGATAGAAGAGTTGGTACTAGTAGTTAAATAAAGAGTTATTGGCGTCTAAATACACCAACTTTAGAGGTAGTCTGGTTTTGCACATGGACATTGAAAAGAGTAAAAAATACATGAACTTTAATATTGTAGTAATTTTACCACAAATTTAATTTCTAGACATTCAAAGTTTGTAGAAACCCTACGATTTTCAGGTTTAGTGTTTTGTAAATTCTCTCAAAACAATGTCGTTTACAGATTATCTATATGATGTTGTTTTTAAAACATCCGATGAGTACATATCGATATTCCGACTTGTCAAATCAGCTTTGTGGTAGAGTTGCTACAATATTAAAGTTCATGTATTTTTTTGACTATTTTCAAAGTTTATGTGCAAAATTCAACTACCTGCAAGTTGGTACATTTAAATGCTAATAACCCTTAAATAAATGGGGTTGAAAATGCTTTTCTTATGAGCCTCAACATATTCAACGATCTTCGAATTTCATCCTTGACTTCTCGTTTTGATCTTTTTATTTTCTTTGTTAATACTACCTTTTGACTTTTGAGAGAGGGATGAAAATAGGTCAAATATTACTATACTTTGTCCCTCAACCTATTCTACTTGGGCTTCACCGATTTAGTGATACGAGTTTAACCTAAAGTTTTTCAAATTTAATTATTACAAAACCTAAAAATCACAATTTTATCAAAAGATAGAAGGGAAACTAAAGAAAATAAGATGCATATATCCGTATGTGGATAGATAAACTTAAAAGATCTAAAAAATCTTTTTATTCACAATAACATAGTATATTCATTATATAACAATTAAATCTTGCTAGAAATTTTATACAAGTATTTCTAATTACAGTTTAATTTATAAGTTGTATCTAGTTTATAAATTTTAATTTTTAAATTAAATTACGTTCATGAGCTAATGAGCCGAATACAGTCAAATTAGAGCTTGGTTCTTTTAATTCACTAGCTCAAATTAGCATTTATTGAGAAGAACCAAATAGGTCTCGAATAATTGGTCCATTTGTAATCCTGATATTATAAATTTATAACAATAAAATTGGCTATTTTTGTACTTCCCCCACCACACACATAAAATGGGAAAGAAATTCAGGAAATGAAAATTAGAATAGCTATGTTCAATGGAAAAAAAAATATCTCAAACGTAAAATATAAACTAAATTTGATAAAGTTGTTAAATTGAAATGGTTAGGATATATATAAGTGCCCCAATCAGATAAAGCACTTAATAATCCCTCTAGAAAGCCATGATTATTAATTTATTAGAATGTGTTATAGCATTTTTTTTCAACCAGCCATTTTAGTAGCACTAGGATAATTTTAAGAGGTGGGGGGGGGGGGGGGGGGCTCAGGATTATTGCCTCAATCATTCTCGTATTGAATATGTGACTATGTTTTGACATCATCTCATTCAATTTTAAATGAAGCTAATAAAGAAAACCACAAAAAAGTAAATCTAGTTTTTTAAATTAAAGAAATAATCCAATTGCACCAAATGTGTTGTGTAAAGTGAATTTATAGGATAGGAAGCACGATTATTTTAATTTTTAGGGATGGAAAAGGCTAGATAGCTCCAATATAGTATCTTGTTTCAAATTTGTAGTGGAGTTCAATATTTTTTTAGTTAGTTTTACCATTTTGTTTTCTTACCTCCTCAATAAAGTGATTTGTATAATTGAGTATTGCAAAGTGATTAGAAAATAGAAATCACGGTTTTATTTTAGTTTGTTTGATTTTTAATGACTTTGCTCGGTTCTACATGATCCACCCAAAATTCACTTCCTATATGTAATACTTGCGAGATATTAAAATAGTTAATTTACATCTAACATGACTTTGTCTGATCAAAAAAAAAAATAGTTAATTAGTTATACAAGCCGTGTTTTTTTTCATCACAAATACTCATGTACAACCGGTTGCACCGTGCAATTAGTTTCCAGAATGACACTACTTCATTCGGGAAATGACACTTAAATATTTCTGAATGACACTACTTCAACATACAAGTGTCATTCAGAAACCAGTTACACGGTGGAACCGGTTGCATAGAAGAGTACCTCTTTTTTTATAGTTCAGAAAAAAATATATATATATATTTAGATCCCACAATAAGGGTAGCCGAGCAAAATTGATTATGTTTCTGTGAAGGTAAATATAAGTGCATAATTTAATTTTTTTAATCGTTAATTTATTCAAGTAAAAAAAAACCTTTAATTTATTAAACTCTACAATATTGTTATCCTTAATGTTCAGACTTCCGATCGACATTCCATAATTTTTAGCCCACAATAAACTTAAAACTTGGCCTCTCCTCTAAAACCTATGTAGCCATATCAAACTAAAATCTAGAAGAAAAGGACTTGGATTTTGTTTTGTTATAGATTAGAAAATTGATAAAGAAAACCACCCATCAACCGACTCATGTCTATTTCGAAAGATTTTTTTAATGATCCCATTTAGCATAAAATAAAATGATTTTATTCTTATCATGTCAAGAAAATTATAGGAGTGAAAATAACGTATGTAGAATCATGAAAATAAACAGACTAGGCACCACAATACTAATTGTGTCCACACAAAAGGGTGCATATCACCTTTGTTTCACAACCCTAAACAAAATGTAGCATCCTACTGCCTACAACTTGCGATTTTCATCATTGTAATCCCTAATTTATTTTTCTTTTGAGGGCTTAATCAAAGAATTCATTAATGAAATATCATCCGAAACAATATTCTCAAGCCATCTAGAGAAATTACGAGTCCAACAAACTGACTCAGAACGAGATCTTGCATATTGAGCTAAGCTATGCGCAAACTTGTTAGCATCTCTATATGTATGGCAAACATTTAAAAGAAAATTCTTACTAGCATTGTTATCATTGTAATCCCTAATTAATACATCTATTCTATTTCTTCCCGTATTTGTAACCTCAAGTTTTTTAAAAGAAAATGAAAAAGAAAAAGAAAAAAGAAAAAAGAAAATTCACTCGACCCTTTTTATATATGAATATTGTGTACTTCATTCTTAAATCTTAATGCTATTCTATATTTTAAAATAATATTTCATTCTTTTATTATAATTATTAGATTACATAGCCGCCCATAGTTGGTTTTGCCCTCGAGGGACTCAAGCTACCGCCTTGATCATGCCTCTGAAAAAATTAAGATCTCATGAATATATATTTTTATTTGTGTGAAATATTTGCAAATGTTAGTGATGATTTGAAGCTATACTTGATATATATATATTGCCTGAATATTTATATATGTTATTTCTCCAATCTTACAACCACTCATATGAATATCCTAAATACCAGGGGCGGGGCTGGGCAAACATAGGCCCTATGCGAATTCTTAAATTTGGGCCCTCTATTCGTAATTTAAAAAAAATGTATTATAAAAATATTTGATTAAATAATATATTTTTTGTCAAATTACTTAACAAATATATAAAAAAACTATGTCATTCACACTTTTAAAGAAATTTGCTCTACTTACAAGTTTTAAAGAAATTACCTTGATAACTCTAGAATTGAAAAATCGCTGGAAGAAAAGATAAGATGAAAGAAAAATATTTGATTAAACAATTCTCCCTCCGTCCCACGAATTCACTTAATAAATAAAAAATTATATCATTCACTAACAAAGTGTTGATCTACTTATAAAATTTAAAGAAATTACCTTGCTTTATAATCTTTAGAAATGAAAAATCGCTAAAAAAAAAAAGAAGCTGAAAAAAAAAGTTTCAGAAAATAATAGTGTACCTCGTGCTGCCATGATAAATAAATCGCAAAAATAATTAGAAATGAAAAATCGCTAAAGAAAAAAAGAAGCTGAAAAAAAAAAATCGCAAAAATTTGCCACAAGTAGGATTCGATCACAGATAAACAAAGTCTAAAAAAAGGCCCCTTCCCCACTGCACTACCTTACACAATTTAATGATTCTATAGGTTCTATTTAATATATACATAATATATATGTGGATCTATATTTTTGGGGCCCCTATTTTTTCGGGGCCCTGTGCGATCGACCACCTCGCACGCCCCCAGAACCGCCCCTGCTAAATACATAAGTTCACTTTATGACCTAATAAATACATATAAACTATTCAATACAAACTTAGGGAACTATTTCAAAGGATGTATATATACACTTTATAATTCGGCAAGATTGGACTACAAATTTATTTTGAAATAGGAACTACAAACTATGATAATATATGACTTCTCTTTAAAACATGATGAATTTGCTCTAAAAGATGTTAAATTCAAAAATATGGAATTTTTAACCCACACGTAATTTGAATTCTGACCACGACTTCATTCAACAATGTGATAAATTCATTATAGATTTTCACAGAATGATTTCTAATATTTTAAAATAATTTTTTATTTTATCCAATCTCCACTTAATCATATTTTTCTCTAATCACATTAATTTGATGTCAATCCTCCTTTTTACACCTTTGTCTTTTTTCAGTGACGGGAGACTTTTTTTTTTATGTTATTTACTTTTTCCAACTTTCATAAGATCAACCCGATATAAGATATGAATTATTTTACCCTTTTTAAATAAACACAAAATCTTGGGTACACCTGGGTGTACCGTACAACCGGGTTGACCCGTATCCATAATAGTGTTATTTATATGGGTTGGGTCAGGATATGGATTCAAATCAGGATATGGGTCAAAATTTTAGTGAAGATATAATCCGGTTGTACGGTACACCCGGGTGTACCCAAGATCACCTCTTAAATAAAAATTATGGTCCTATTAGAGAGCATAATAATTATGATTTTATTTCTTTCGATGTAGTTATATATATAAGTAGTGGTTTAAATAAAATTCTCGATAACTTAAAATTACGAACTGCACGGACTTGACGACATTTAAAGTATATGTATGATCGATATGATATATTTTTAGGGGAGGCCTAAAATAAGTACAGTTCTTAAAATATAAAATAAGAATCATTTTCAGCCTTTAGATCATCAAGACTACGGTTGATTCATCGTCATGTTGAATGAATTCATGGTCCTAAGTTCGAATCTCAAAGATAACAAAAAATAATTTTTCGCAATTCATACCTTTATACAACGAATTCATATGTGTGTTCTACATAAAATTCATATATTTTTTTTAGTTCTTGTTTCTTATTTTAAGAGGTGTTCTCACGGTAACCCCTCCCGTCTTTAATTTATAAAGTATTTACATGTTCGTGGTTTTGAATTCAAATTTTATAGAGGAGGCAATTATAATAGATTTTACAATAAATGAGAATTTTATCACCCAACCCTAATATTATGTGGCTAACGTTGAATAAGTTCGATTATAGTAGATAGCATTGACATATATATGGCTAGCATTGAATTGAACACAATATGTAATCCTTAGCTTCTTTGCGAAACGTGTCATACATTTTGTACATAATCAGTACACTTCTCTTTTACTTCTTTTTTTCTTTTCCTAAAAGAAACTTAAAATAGAAAAGATACGTACTCGTTTGGTTTTCGGTAAAGGATTATGTAGGATAATTTGTAATCAGGATATTTAGCGTGGATAATGACAAATTATTAATACTAAGTTGGTGTTTGTTATCATGGCTAAATACAAAATATCCTGGTTTAAATTAATCCTAGGGGGAGGTGGTATTATTAATCCTAAGAAATCTGGATTAATAATATTGGGTCGTGGGATTAAATCGGATCATGCGTATTATTACTAAATAATACCAAACACTAGATTGATCTGTATTAAATTAGCTAATACAGTGTATTAGCCAATATCAAACACAAGTATTAAATATTCTAAAAGAAACCTCAGATTAGATTAAAAGGTAAAATATCCTTGCAGCTAAAGAAAGTTACATGTGCATATCTTTTTCAGATAAAATTTACTTATAAAAAATAATCGATTTGAGGAGCAAACGCAAATTGGAATAATTATTAAATTAAAATTTTATTAAAAAAAAAAAAGACCTAACAACTCTTCGATAGAAAATTGGAATAAATATACGACTGGATTACTTGTTAAAATTCCAAATCTAGGGCAAGACGGTCACCGAAAGTTAAAGGACCAAATTTATTTATAAACGTGCACGTGCTACCAAATTTTATTTTAAAAAATAAAATAGAAGAAGAATGTAATTCAACCATTTTATATAAGACATCAACAATCATTTTACTGTAAGGAGACGTTTACTTTGCATGTTAATGGGATGTATAATTGAGTATTTTTAATTTCACTCTTTTAGTAAAATTAATTTAAATAATAGAAGTTATCAAGAACCTTGTGATGTTCCAAAATTTTAGTCCATCTACGTAAAAAATGAATTAATTTTATTATTTTTATTTAGGGGGAATTACGAGTTGGAAAATAGGGGGAATCACTTTCATTTCCCCATAGTCAAGCTTTCATGTATGGTTCACATTCTGATGTGGCCGCGCCGTCAAACCCAAATTAGGGTAATTGATGCGGCGAGTACAGATTAGCAGTAATTTTGAAATAGGCAGATTTCGAATTTAGGAAAATAAGTGGGTTTGACCTAAAATCTGAAAAATTAATATTTAATAGAAGAAAAAAAAGTGTAATTTCCTATATGACTGCCACATCAATTAAAATTTTTTCCGGCGTGCCACATCATTTTTACGTTTGGTAGTTGGTTGGCCATGGTAAATTCCAGAAAAAAAGAGAAATGTTATGTATTATGAGGTGATCACTAAATTATTAGCAACAAATTACCGCAACTAACACGGTGCAATTGTAGCACAAATAACAAGTAACCGAGTATCGTATCCACAGGGACTATTATAACGAATCACTCTAAGTAATCCTAATTAAACTCTAGTAATATTCAGGCAAACGAAAGAAGGAAAGTTTAATTAACTTAAACTAAAACACTAATAACAATAATTAAAATCACGTAGGAAAAATCAAGTATTAAAAGACAACTGATCCTAGGGTAGTAAATTCATCAATTAAATCTACACAATAAATCTATTAATCCTATGTACCAATTTAATCCAGTTATGATGAGAGATCGCTTAATTAACCAATTACTCTCGCTAGAGCAGCAATGATCGTAGATTAATAAATTCTCTATCTCCGTTAGGTCTCAAGAAAATCTACTAACTCCCAATAGCTCCTAAGAATAGCTCCCTATGATCCACCTATCTCCGCTAGGTCTCAAGGTTAAAATCATATCATACATTCCTGAATCCGCTAAACAGTTATCTCCGCTAGGTCTCAAACCGAAAAGCTAAACATGCAAACTATTGATCAGATAATTCACAAGAAATCAAGCACCAGAAATTATGAATCATAAACTGGAAGGCACAAAGGTATTAACAAACAAATCACAAAAATTCAATCAACTATTTACAAACCCCAGAATCAGCTAAAGGAAACTAGCCAGACATGCTTAAATAAAACATAAACATAATTAAATAGAATGCAATTGTAAAAACTGAATTATATAAAAACCGAATAAAACTGAAGTAGCGACTTGAATCTTCAATCTTGATCCAAGCCTTAAAACTAGAAAGCAATAAAATTCTAAAGCTAAAAACTAAAGTATGAATGCTAGGGTTCTCGGATGTGTGTTGGTGCTCAATAGGTCAAAAGAGGACCTATTTATAAGCTTCAGATTTCCTTCGGATCACCATGGAAGTTGCCATGCAAAGTAGAATTAAAGGTAATAGAATCGTGTGAAATAAGGCAACTCTCCAGCTGGATGCGCGCTCCGGAAAATACTCCCACTTTTGCCAACTTCGCAGCTCTCGCCAGTGGAATGGATGATTTCCCTGTTATCGCCAGAGGAATGGTATCGCTAGCGGAATGGGTCGCCAGCGGAGTGTCTTCCGCTCTGACGCTTTTCTGCAGAGGAATGGGTGATTCCTCTGCTCTGGCATTCTCGATTCCGCTGTAATGGACTGATGATTTCTCTGACCTGGGCGACTTCCCTGTCAGAGGGAAAACGACTCCTCTGACAGCGGGGAAGGGAATCCTCTGGCCTCGACTCCTCTGCCGATTTGATTTCTCTGCTCTGACTAGTGCTCCGGAATGGCGCCTCCTCTGGCGCCTCATGAGTCCTCTGGCGTTTCCGCGCTCGCTTCGATTTCTCTGGCGTTCGCGGATTTCGCTACACTAAACTTTGATTTCTCTGACTCCAGAGGAATGGTGATTTCTCTGCTCTGGAAATGTCGGTTCCTCTGCTCTGGAAACCAGAACACCTGGAGAACGCCAAATTCTTCAAAATTCATTCAAAACTGCATTCTTCCATCTCGAAAGCCTAAATCTCCTGCAAAGCATAAAATACACCATAAACGCACCAATTTCCAGAAGATTATCTTAAAACATGCACAAACAAACCCTTAAAAATAGAGTAAATTAAGCATAAATCATGAGGCGGATTTTAAAGGTGATGTGTAATTCCAGAAAATTAGGAAATGTAATGTATTTAGGGGTAATTGCCCTTTTTATTTATTAGGGAAAGTATCAAATAGCTCCATATCATACAACCCCCTAACACGTTTACCTCCCTATCTTTTGATTTTGGGCTGTTAGCACCTCAACATGTCATAAAGAGTGCAAAATGCCCCCTACTCTTAACGGACACTTAACACCGTTAAGTATTTTTTATTTTTTTATTTCATATTTCTTACTATAAGCATATAATTTTTTTTTGAATTTAAATTTAAATGTTTGTAATATTTTTTTAAATAAAATCATTTTTTAATACACACACACACTTTCACTACGTTCTTGTAACAATTAAAGTTAGATGAGATTTAATATACATATATATTATAAACAAAAAAAAAAATCGTACCAAATAATATATAGTATATAAAAATAAAACATAACAAAGATAACCTTGTATTGCGTGTATTCAAAAATGATTTTATCTAAAAAAATATTACAAACATTTAAATTTAAATTCAAAAAAAATTATATGCTTATAGTAAGAAATATTAGTAAAAAATTACAAAAAAAAAAGAAAAATACCGCGTTTGCACTCTTTATGATATATTGAGGGGCTAGCAGCCTAAAATCAAAAGATAAGGAGGTAAAAGTGTCAGGAGATTGTATGATAGGGGGCTATTTGCTACTTCTCCCTATTTATTAATATTAATCCGGCCCCCTAAAACGAAAATAATTACCTAAAACAGATACAAATTCCATGTTATGAAATCTCAAGAAACATGCATGGTCGTGGCGACACGTGTTAGGTGAAACAGTGACATTTTATTTATACTTACAGCAGCAGAAACAAACAACGACACTAAAAAGTGGGAAAGGAAGAAAAAAAAACATGAAAAATCAGCAAAATGTTTTGTTAACACCAAAATTAGTGAAGAAGAGCAGTTGCCGTTTGCTATTTATAACTAAACACCTTTTTCTATCCACATCGTTAGTGGAAAAAGAAACTTACAGCAACTACGTAAGCGCATTAATTTTCTACTAATCACTCCAAAATAATGATAATAATTTCAAAATGCAATAATTTGGCAATTTGGCAAATTATTGCACACATATGATACCTCATTAATCATTATTGCACCAATTTGGCAAATTAACTTTATAAAGCTCTTGTATTATAATATTTAATTCGAAATACTAAAAAACAGTAGAAAATGCATTTCACCTAAGGGTTTGCACAAAATGATCTTATCCTCTTAATTATTGCTCTTTATTTTGGATCTGCTGCCTCATTATGAATTAGGATTAAATCTTAATATTTTAATTTTAATTAGTTCGGATTTTCTTGCTACCATATGCCTTGTATTTTAGTTTTATACATTTTATAAATTGATACTCATATGTAGTGTATTATACCTGTGGCGCTGCAACTAATTAATAGAGGATAAAGACAGAATGAAAAGAAAATTTATGTGTCAATATTTGTACTCCCTCTGTCCCACTGTATGTGAGACTTTTTTTTAACACGAAAATTAAGAAAAATGTATTTTGTTTGTAGTTGAAAAAGTGAAAATATGTTTAAATGGTAAAATCTTTATGAAAAAAAGAAAGAGTCTCACTTACAATGGGACGCCTTAAATAGAAAGAGTCTCAGATACAGTGACACGGATGAAGTGTATATTAGTCACTATTAATGGGGAATGCTAATCAATTCTTGCTTTAGCATTTATACAGAAATTTGAGTGCACTTTTTTCTGCTGAAATGAAATAGCTAAAGTGGATTCAAGTTGCCTAAAAAAGTTGTGGTTGTTTTCCTCAAAGAAAAAAAAGAAAAAGAAAAGAAAAAAAGAAATGAAAAGTTGTGAGTGTTTTGTTGGAGGAATAGAGACGTGAACCTTATACTAAATAATAGTTCAACATCAGAACACGAAAACTAGAAACTCATCTCAATCATTCAGTATAAAAATACATCAAATAATTCAAATAGTTTTCGTTAACATATACTAGTATTTGCTACTTTCTAACTCTAAAAAAGTTTTTTTTTTTGATCAGTAAAGTAAAAATTTTATTAAAAGAAAAGGGATCAAGGCATCAGGAATGCCAATCAAAACAACAAAACAAGTTTGAAGTCTTTGGAACACCAAGAAGTAAAAGTAATTCCTAACTCCACGATTTTGTAGGCCTCGTTCCAACTCCAAAGTCTCCCCTTAATCTGTAAAACAAGTCTATCAATATCCCAAGCCTTGTCCCGGAAACGACTATCATTCCTGCTTTCCCAGAGCAACCACACTGTTCCCACCCACAAAGCTTTAAGCAGTCTTCTTTCTCTCTTCTTTTTTCCAGCCGCAATGAAAGAAATGAAGTGTTGAAAAATACCTCTCGGATTTGCCGTTTTGATGTCAAGCCATTGAAAGATCTGGTCCCACACCGCCGCTGCTTTAGGACAATAGAGGAACAGGTGTTCCGTCGTTTCCTCACTAGAAACACAGGCATTGCACCATCTCTCCTCCACGCTGATCTGGACATTTCTTCTACTCAGATTATCACATGTTGCCAATCTGTTTCTAAGACATCTCCATGCCGTCACCTTGGCTTTATTTGGTGTTGGGGCCTTCCAAACCTTTGCCATCTCCAAAGGTAAAACTTGTTGCTCCTCTCTTGTTTTTGCCACAATTTCATATGCCGACTTGATTGTGAAGCATCCATCTGGTGTCGCCTTCCAGTTCCATCCGTCTATTACATCTACACAAGGAACAAAATCAGCTATAACCAACTGGAGATCCTCCGCAAACCCTTTCTCCCTCTCCCTTAACTCCCTCCTCCACTCCACCCTCCACACCCACGACCCTCCTTCCCAAAATCCACTTTCACCAACCAGCCTTTTCTTGTTCAGGCTCAAATTATACAGTCTCGGAAACACAAACTTAAGGGGTTTGTCAACCGCCCACACATCCTCCCAAAAGCTGGTATCAAGCCCATCCCCAATTCTTCGCCTCAAATTATTGATGAACCACCGATCTCTCCTTCCTCCTACCTTATCCACAATTTTCTGCCACCACCCTTTCTGTCCACCTCTTCCCGCCACCGAACATTCACCCCCTTCCCCCCACACTAGCCCCCCATAAATCGATTTGATCACCCTTACCCACAGAGCTTTCCCCTCCCCTAAAAATCTCCAGAGCCACTTACTTAACAGGACCTGATTAAACCAATCGATATTCCGAAACCCCAGACCTCCTGAATCCTTGTTTAGGCACAAGGCATTCCACTTGAACCAAGTGATACCCCCCATCTGTGTGCCTCCTCCCCACAAAAATTTGGTGAACAGTGAATTAAGTTCCTTAATCACCGCTTTAGGTATGAAAGCGAGGGATAATTGATATACCGGGATGGATTGCAACACCGACTTGACTAGAGTAATTCGCCCTGCCAATGAAAGGTGTCTCTTCTTCCAGCTTGCCACTTTGTTTGAAACTTTTTCAATCAAAAACTTCCAATCTCCAACACCATTGCTGCGCCCCCCCACTTTAGTACCCAAGTAGTTGCACGGAAAGGAACCGATCTTGCACATGAGGAGCGATGCCCATCTCCTCTCAACTGCCTCATCCACTCCCACTGTCAGAAGACAACTTTTGTCGAAATTTACAGCTAAACCCGAGGCGAACTGAAAGAGAATCAGGAGTTTTTTTACGCTCTCCATATTCTTGTCATCTGCCTCCAACAAGAAGATAGTATCGTCCGCGTACTGTAGATGTGAAATGGGCACTTTATCCTTGCCAATCTTCGCCGGGACCAGGAACTGCCTCTCCGTTGCTCTTTCAATGAACTCGTTAAGGCCTTCCGCCACGATAAGGAACAGGAAAGGTGACAATGGGTCACCCTGTCTCAAACCTCTCTCCATTTTGAATTCTCCCGTCGATGACCCGTTCACCAATACACTTGCCATTCCAGATTCCAGACACCCTTTAATCCACTTCCTCCAAACTCCGTCAAAGTTAAGTCGATCTAGAAGCATATCCAAGAAATCCCATTGCACAGAGTCGTATGCTTTTGCAAAGTCAATCTTGAAGAAAATACGGCCCACTCTCTTCTTTTTTGCCTCAAAAATAGCTTCATTCAGGATAACCACCCCATCTAGGATGAAGCTACCCTTGACAAAAGCACTTTGATTATCGGAAATGATCGACCCCATAACCCTCTTCAATCTCTCAGCCAGGATTTTAGCCACAATTTTGAACAAGCTAGTGATAAGAGAAATTGGGCGAAAATCATCGAGCGACCCAGCCCCTTCTTTCTTCGGAATCAAAACAATAAAAGAGGCGTTACCACCTTTCGGTATTTTGCCGCTTTCATGAAATTCCTTCAAAACCTGGAGTAAGTCCTCTTTAACCACGTGCCACGCCGCTCTCCAGAATGTGAAGTTAAATCCATCGGGTCCCGGACTCTTGTCTCCACTACAGCTCCAAACTGCTTCTTTAATCTCGTCCAGATCAAAATCCCTGATCAGCCACTGCCTCTCGTCATTTGAAATTTTCCTCCTCATGAAGTCCAGGGGGAAATCGGGCATCAGTCGTTCATTCCTTTTGAAAAAAGCTTCAAAATGATTTCTCACTCTTGCTTTAACCTCTTCCGGTTTAGATATCCACGAGTTATCAAAGAGCATTCCGCCAATCTCGTTTTTAACACGTCTCCCACGAATTGCCCTATGGAAAAAACCCGAATTAATGTCTCCCTCTTTGAGCCATTTGATTTTGGCTTTCTGTTGCAGCATCATCTGTTTATTCTTCAGTTGAAGGGAGAGCAGGGCTTGAATCTCATTTCTCTTAATCACCTCTGATTCTTGAAGACCTCTCTGTTCGTCCACCTTATCTTTCTCTTGAAGTTCCTTCTGAAGTTCTTTAATTTTGTGATCAATCTCACCGAAAGATGTCCGATTCCACACCTTCAAGGCCTCTTTTAGTTTCTTTAGTTTCTCCTTAACCTCAAAAAATCTCCATCCCCCCACCTTAGTCCCTGTCCAAACCTGCTTGACCATCTCCTCGAACTCCGAATGATTCACCCATGCATTGAGGAACCGAAAAGGTCTTGGTCCCCAATCCTCCGATCTTGTAGTGAGAATAATCGGACAGTGATCCGAAATTGAACGTTGAAGTCCTCGTGCCGACGTCCGTTCCCAAGCAGCCAGCCAATTCTCATTAACGAGGAAGCGATCAATCTTACTCTTGCACTTTCCATTTGGTTTGTGCCAAGTAAACTTCCGGCCTTGAGTTTTAATTTCCTCCAAATCGTTCCCCTGAATAAATTCTTCAAAACTTCTTGCATCAGCCGCGCAAAACGTCTCCCCACTGCCCACACGTTCATCCCTCCTCCTAACTGAGTTAAAGTCGCCCAAGATACATACACTCCTATCCGTATTTTGTTCCACAATTGAGCTTAAGACATCCCACAAGATCCGCTTATCCCCTGTGCCGACTGGTGCGTACACGTTGATGATGCAACATAAAATATCACCCTCCTTGTACCTACCATTCACCACCACCGCCCCCGGTAAATCCCACGTACTAGAAGCTTCGAAAACCTCCCTATTCCACAAGCATACAATTCCTCCTGCCCTTCCCTCCGAATTCCTAATCGCTCTGTCTGTATAATTAGACCCCCACCAAGATTTACAAAACAAATCCCTGAACACCTCCATCTTTGTCTCCTGCAAGCAACAAAAATCGATCTTCTGCCCTTTCACCAAATCAGTAACATCTCTCTGCTTCGCAACACTCCCCAAGCCCCGAATGTTATAAGATAACAAATTCATTAAACATTCCTCAAAATACTCCTAGCATTTACGCAAGAAAGAAAATTACCTTGCGCCTCAATCTGTCGAGCAACATCTTCGTCTGGAATTTGACTTGAAAGCCCGATCTTCTTTCCAAAATCCCAGATCTGCTGACCTGAAATTTGCTCCCCAACTGTCGTCTCATGCCCTTCTTCGTTCTCCCCCTGTCTTTCCTGCTCTGCCACTTCCTCCCCCCTTCCATCAATTGGCTCTAAATCTGAAATGAAGTGTTCCCATTTCTCTTTCTCCCTGGCTCTATTCTTTTTCTTTTCTCTCCCTTTTTTTCCTTTTGAATTTTGTTCACCAAACCTTTTGCTTTGCTTTGAATACCTTTTGCTTTGCTTTGAACGACTTTGTTCCTCAGAGCTTAATATCTGAAGCTCGTTGACTTCGATCCTTTGCCCTTCCTCATTCCACGCCTTGTCCTCCACCACATTTTTGGCACCTTGACAATCACTGTACACAACTGAATCGGCTTCTTCCCTTTCCGGAATAGGGCTTCTATTCTCTCCTTGCGCTTGGGTCGACATTAAAGTAGGACCTCCCTCATAAACGCTTCTTCGTGGCCCATCAAGAGAAACACCAGTAAAGCCACCAGTTGGACTTTTTTCCTGTACATTCTGAAAGTCGGTCCAATTCTGTTCCTCCAAAATCTGATTTGGACTTTGAAAAGCGTGGCAGTCCATCTGCCCATCCTTAACGAATGGCTGAGTCTCACCTTCGACCTCAACCAAATTTAAAAGCATTTTCGATCCTCCCTTCACCGCCCCCTCAAAATTAGTTTCCTCAACAAACGTGTCTTCAACGGTTTGGAACAAAGGAGACGGAACGATGATTTCTTGGAGAACCGAAACATCACCATCCCTTTCACCGCTCTCGTTCCGATCTCCGAAGGTTGCAGATGCCGGATCCATGGAATCATCCCCGCTCGTCCATCCCGAATCCGACCCCGAATCCTCGAGCTCCGACTCTCCGATCATGGAAGTGAAAGGATTCTCGTGAATTTCCTCAATGCGAAACGTGAACCTTGCTCCATTAATACAACACTCCGTCACTTGATCAATGGATCTAAGGCCCGTGGATATTTGAATCAAAGCAACATCCAATTTTTCTTTTTCTTTCGTCTTCTCATGCATCTTCAACACCCGACCGAACTTTGCAGTTGCCAACTCAAAGAAACGAGGATTCCATGCATGTAGTGGAATCCCGGCCCACCTCGTCCACACAACTCGTTGTTGAAACACATCCACAACGTTCCATTTCCTCTTCCATTGAAACCAGAACTCACTCCATTCATCCATCTCCGTTAAAACTTTTTCTGTTGGCGCGTCGCAGACACTACGAATCAACACCAAATTTCCTCCCATCGTCGTCACTTTCAGTTTGCCAGCACTTTCACTATTGATTTCCTCATTAATCTCTTCCCACAAGAACTCATTTTTGATGAAACCCGTGAAAGCTCCATCTAGCCATCGTGTTTCCTCATCCGAAGTTTTAAACTGAAGCAAATCTGAAAGTCCTGACTCTCCTTCTTTGGATCCAGTGAGTACCTCCTTAAAAGAAACCCCCATCATCCTTTTTGCGGCATGCACGAGCTTATGCTTTTCCGGCTTTCTACCTGCGTCAGATTTTATTCCCTTCCCTTTACTTCCTTGGACCTTCACTTCTCTCTCGAATCTCGGTTTGAACACCCTAATTTTATAGCTCCCAATCCACAACTTATTCAACTGCACTAGCAAACCGTCCCTATCTTCCACATCTTCGAAGCGAACAAAACCGAAAGGTTTCCCTTTTTTGTCTCTCTTTCTTGGACAAAAGATGTCTGTCGGTTCTCTCACGGAACCGAACTTTCTCCTCAAAAAATCGAAGCTACATTCTTCTGGAATGTTGTTGAAAAAGAATGTAACTCTTTTTGCTTCATTCTCGTCTCTTTCTTTCCAATGTTTCGAAAACCTTTGAGTCTTTTGGTTTAACTGCTTCTTCACCATCCCATCTTGTCCGGTCCTCACCACCCCTCGTCTCCTCACCTCTCTCCATACCTCATCTCCCATCTCTTAAATTGGAACTATTCTGCCATTATCATTTACCAACAATCTGTCATCACCATTCACTCAACTCCAACAACAACCAATCAGTTGAACACAATCGAGGTAATTTGTTATCTCAAGCACTCAATTCAGTTCACATCCATATTTAGCATAATCACAGTTCATCAACCTCAAATAGCCATGGGATGCTTTACAACAGATCACTCACTCGATTGGGAGGCGGCAGATCTGTTATGGGAAGCGGCAGATCTGGGACGGCGGCTGGCGGTGCGCACGAAGGTCGGCGGCTGAGCTCTGGCGATGCGTGCGGAGGTTGACTGCTGGGCTTTGTCTGTGGTCAACGGCTGGGCTGTGGCTGTCTGGATCGACGAAAGCTTGAGAGTTGAGAGGAGACAACACTCACAGATCTGTTATGAGAAGCGGCAGATCTGGGACGGCGGCTGAGCTCTGAACGGCGTCTGAACGGCGGCTGGCGGTGCGCACGAAGGTCGGCGGCAGATCTGTTATAGTATCATCAGTTTCTCTCTCCCCAATTTCAAATTGTCGTTCCCTCACAGCGAAGCACACGATGTTCTCTCAGCGACAGCGACGTTTTCAGTGCAGCAGTAGCGCAACGTTCTTCCTCCAGCAGCATCGACGCGATCTTTCTCCAGCAGCAGCGGCGCGGCGGCGAATCCTTCGGCGTTCTCTCCCGCACGATCCTCAGTCAGTGACCTTCTCGAAGCGGCAACGGCGTTCCCGATGCGGCAGCGGCGCGACCAGATCTCCGATTCTTCTCTCTCTGATTGTGCTTGAAATTATGCTCTCATACAGGTCATAATCACAGCTCATCGGAGGAGAGCTCCCCGTATACAAGCAAGAAAAAAAATCCTTTTCGTGAATAATAATTCTAACTCTAAAAAAGTATATTAGTTTGTTATTAAATTTGTTTGTAATAGTAATGTTTGTTAACATATTTGCGTTGTGATTCTTGTGAATCACACAAACCAACAATGCTGTATTTATAATTGTGACCGAACCAATATTAGTAGTGCATCTCAAACAAAACAATAATGTATAACTTCCAATTTTATGTATTTTTCTACTCTCCTATGGAATTATTCACTACAAAAAAACTTGTTGATTAATGACGAATATTAACGATGAGAAAACAAAAATATTGTCCTTAAAAAGGTAAACCTGATGACGAATTAGAGACGGAACGACCTATTTTTAAAATATTTTAAAAAAAACTATTTTAAAATCCTTTTTATGTTTATTTTTTGAAAAATTTGACACCGTAATTAAACCATCATGAATCCATCATAAGTTAGTAATTTATTTTAAAAAATAATTTTATTTTTAATTTTTCATCGTTAATCCATTGTAAATTATTAATTTATTAAAACATTAATTATTTTTATAATTTTATTTTCTCTTCATTAAACCTCGTTAATATTTAGTGTTTATTAAAAAAAAATATTTTATATTTTTGTTTTTTTCGTCATTACATCATGTCAATCTCTATTTATTAAAAAACTATTTTATTTTTTGTTATTCATGTTGTTAATCCGTCGAGAATATTAATTTATTTTTTATTTTTTTATTGTACTCGTCGTTAATCCGTCGAGAATATTACTACTTTATTAAAAAAAAATTATAAATGTCATTAATCTGCTGATAATAGTATTTTTTTAAAAAAAAATATTTTATATCTAATTCAAACCCTAAATCTATCTCATCACCGCCCGCCTTCACTCCCCAGCCAGCCACCGTCATGTTTCGCTCAAGCTATACTGCGCCGCGTGGCCGTTCCCCCTCCTCTACCCGGCGCCCCGCGATCGTCCCTCACTCTAGCGCATCCGAGCTCTAATCCCGCCAACATTGCTCCTCTCCAGCTCGTCCCCACTCTTAGCCTCGCCTCGTCTGCCTGATACCGCCGCGCTCCAACCCGTCCCCACAGACACTACTAAGCTCTAGGCCGTTCACAGCTGTAGCCACCACCGATTCCCTACATTGTTGCTGATTTATTTTGGCAAGATTAGTATTTTTTAAAATTTTAAAAATCGCATCATAGTGAACTTGAATATGAGGCTTTTGGCAGCATGCATTAACCACTTTATTCTAAAATAATCTTATTCAATGTTTTTTTTAAATGGTACGTAGTGCAATAAATGAGAGTAAGATAGAATAATTGCATATAGATTGTGTTTTCCAAAAGCATAAAATATATAGTATTTTTTAATCTATGTGAAGCTTGAAGGTAAACTAATTTCATGGGACAAAGAGTATTTAGGTTAATTGACGTTGAATGGCCATAATTTGAAATATAAAACACATAAGTTAACCAAAGTATAGAAATTCTTATAGAAATTTTGTAGCTTTGAATATGATGTACGAAGAAAATAGTCGAGGGTTAATTATCAGAACTGAAAGATCAATTACAGGAAACATGATGCTATTTTTTCAGAAAACTAATGCTAATATTATCCATTTATAATGTTGTTTTTACAAAAGAGTAAAGCTATTTATATAATATTAGGCAGTCTAGTTTATATGAGTAATAAAAGAGTAAAATAATGGAATTAATGGTCCCCCGTGATATTATGAATTGAGACACAGAGACCAGAAGACATGATATCAAGTGATCCCCTAACTATTTTCACAAAAGAATGTGATAAAAATACCCTTTTATTTTCCTGGCTCTTATACGATTAAAATAGGTTCCTAATTCTTATATCACGACTCGTGTTTATTACTCTCCCGTCCCACTGTAAATGTCTCAAAACTATGAATAATTCTATAATTTTGAGACATTTTAAGTGAGACGGAGGGAATATGACCGAACACACACATACACATATATTAGACATATATAATATTTATGTATATATGGTAGACTATGTTCAATAGTTTATTTTAATATGCTAGACTATGTTAACAATATAGAGAGAAAATAAAATATTAACTAGTTTCTAATGGAGAAACCCGATTAACAAATCTTGATTTGGCGCGTAGATAAAATATCACGTGGCCAAGCGTAATTTCGCATGAATCACATGATTTATATACAATAAAAGCGGAAACGCATGACTTTTGTCTCTTACTTTTCATTTAACATCTAATTAGAAAGAAAGAAAAAATAAATTCTAAGAAATGACAAGATATGATTTAAAAAGGAATCTGGTTAATAAGCCTCTGCAGCAATATATCACACATCTTCGTTTAATGAAGTTGACTCACATTTTAAGAAATAATTTAAAAGTTTTCTATTAGCTTCGCAAATATGAAAGTATTAGCTTATCATGTAATTTTGTAAAAGTGGTCAGCTATAGGCCTGCATGATTAGGAAATGGGATTTCATTGCTGCCGCCCCAACAAGCTATAGCATGAAGGGTTCAAGTCAAAACTGAAGCGTATAGATTTTTTTTATTTATTTAAAAAAAACTGATTAAATAAAAATATAAATTAACATAAAAGAATTAAAATTTAATACATCTATGCATTAAGCAGCGAATAAATACAACTTGTGCCTAAACTTGCTCGAACACGAGAATTGATGTTGTGTTTTGACCTAATGGTAGAAAGTTAATACCCAAGACCTTGAGGTTCTGGGTTCGAATCGTCCGTCGCGCGGTCTTTAAAAATCTTTATTTATTTATGTAATTTATCAAAAAAAAAAATTGGTGCCTACACTCTTTTTATTTTTAGTTTTACAAAGAAAAACTTACCCAATAGTGAAGTCCATGTATCAAATTAAACTTTTGATGTTCGATTATCTGATTATCGTGTAAATACAATATAAGTTATACTACAAAGTAGCAGTAATGAGAATAAGAGAAGGGTTACAATAATAAATGAAAAAAATACAATAAAATGTTTGGAACCTACACGTAATCCGTTAAAACATTTTTTTTTTTAAATTGTCCTGTTTAGGTTACAACACCAAATGTAGCAAAAAGAAACTTATTTACAATAGTCATATTTTGAGTCTTTGACAAATTAACAATTCAAATACCAATATGATCCTATTTTTTTATGAAATACCAATAAGATCCTATTAAATAAAATAAAATCTTATAAAGAACTAGACAAATGACACACGTAAGACCAAGAGATCCTAGCAAATAGTAACTAGTAATTACCAAAAGAATATTTATAAATGTATTACACTAACTAGCAAACTACCATATATACACTACAAAAGTTACAAGTTTTTTTTTTTTTGAGACGTACAAAAGTTATAAGTTAATTAGCTGTAATCCTCACACTCGTATATACACTACAAAACTTATTAGACACCATAGTATGATATGTATAATGTACAAAGCTTATACAATTACTTCAAAACATCCATTACCCGCAAAATTAGGGGGAGAGAGAGAGAGTAAACTAAGGCTAAGCCTAAGGGCAGCTGCAAGTTGAGACAAAAACTGATTGGGATCAACACATGATTGTTGTAAAGAAATGAAATGCTTTGAATACCTGAAAGAAAAACTTTAGCATAGGTTACTTGAGTGGGGTGCACAAATGGCTTGCATATGGTAACAAATGACAGTACCACAAATTTGAGAACCCCATCATAGACTAGAGCACCTGAACCCTCTGGCCCTATCAAATAATCAGAAAGATCTACTAATTTCTCTACTCTTAAATTTCCATGTCCAATCACCATCATTTAGTAAAGGAACCAGCATTTTAAGAATTTCACTAAAACGTATATTATTCTTTTATACATCCAATCTCTAATCTCTACTTTGATTTTTTATGTAACAAAAAGCACCGACGTGTGGTCGACACATGTGGTTAAAGTGCTGTGGAGCCATGCACTTGGGGGAAGGGGGGGGGGGGGGGGGGGTGAGTTGGTGTACCCAACACCCCCACGCGGGCTTGTAACCTAGGGCCCAGCAAGGGAAGATCATCGTGCACCCTGCACTTTCCCAGTCTGCCCAACCTCTATTCACATTTAGTAAAAAAAAAAATTGTATTTGATTCTAAAAAGGGGCAAAGTCAGATGTTAAATCCAGCACCCCCCGTGGAATACCCTGACCGTTGGTTTAGGACACTGTCTCTATGTATTGGATTCTCCTGCCCAATTTAACTCTTCCAAAGCCTCTTACAGCTATTATATTTCTGTTTTTTCTGCAAAATAATATGAAATGAGTGCAACATAGAGGTTACTTAGTAAAAATGATGGGATACAAGCATATTTTCTGAAAGATAGATAAGATATGCTGACGGGGTATTGTGCCTCAAGTGGGTAATTGGTATTTAATCATTTCTTTCACATCAGCCAACTCCATCTTTTTCTTTTCCTCCCTTTATTATTGGTATTATCTCTCTCTCTCTCTCTCTCTAGTGTGGGAGAAAGATAGGAAGAAGAAAAAGATATCTTACGTCTCCAAATCTTTCATTTTTAATTGGCAAATGTGTTTGACTAAGTTACCAGAAATTGTCTCTATAGAAATCCTGATATATAACTAGAAATTAATTACTTCTAGTGGAGTTCTCACTATTAAATTCACCTCCTTTTTGCACCATATTAGATATCATACTAATATTTGGATTTGGGGTATTTGTATTGGAGATATTTACCTGCATCAAAAGGAACTTGTTTGGTGTTGGACCATTTTCCAACCACTGTTTGCCCATATAAGCTGCTTGACAATCCATCAACCTACATAGAAAACTTGATACATAAGCTATCACAATTAAGCCAAATCAAGTGGCGTAAACAATGTACTCTGTTAGATTATTTACTGGGCATGCTACTAAAATTCTCCAAGGTTCAAATAAAATCATTGTTAGGACGCCTACGACGCTTCTGCTCAATCTGGACTAAAAAGATGAACATAAAACAAATGAAATGACAGGCATCCTATTAGAGTCTATAGATTAGTCTACCAAGAAAAGGCTTCGTCACTTGGTCAAAAAAATAAAAAGAAACTTCGGCAAAGGTTGATGAATTTGTGGAGGAGATTACAATAATGTTTAGAGGCATCCTGAAAGAAACATTATCTCATTCTCAAGAAAAATCTATAGACATACTGAGACCAAATCTAAATCACAAACATTAAGAATTTGTGTATATACTTATGTACAACAGATAAATGAAGCAGTGACTAGAAAATAAAAATAAAAAACAAAATAAAATATACAAGGATAGTAAAAGGGACATCATGTTGATGGTAATTACTGTGGACTATCTATCGAGAAAATGGCATACAAGTACAGTAGACAAAAAAGTGGGGCTGATGTACGTATTCAACCACATTAATCATCTTCAGCCTCTTTATCGCCAATATGGGGAAATGACTTCCATTGGCAAGGAAAATGAAATATAGGAAGAGGCAACAATAAAACAGGGAGCAATAGAGACAAGAAAAGAAAGAGGAGTCAGATTTCGTCTAATGGTATTGTTGACTACTGAGGCCACTCAACCCAATATCAGGAAAGCAATTAACTCCATAAGAATTCTTCTACTTGAGGCATTACACATTTCCTTTTTCTAGTGGATGAATACAATTTAAAGTACACCCATACATTAATCACCTACCCATTGTCCCATCCCACCACAAACCGTACATGATTTTCCAAACTGCATAAAAGTGTTGGTTGTGTGGCTAAAATAGAACCTCATATCCTGCAAAAGTGATCTAGATCAGGGAGATTCTCAAATCAGCACTAATTTGCTTAACCAAATGGAAAATACTCCGTGAACACTAAACCCTTGCAGCATTAGACTCGGTAAGAAGCTCATCATGACTATAAAAACATCAATTAATGGACTTCTCACATTATCTTGGTATAACATAAATCATCTTGACTAATTTTGAAGACTCTGAAAGAATCATCAACTTGCAAATATCTACCTAATGTTTAAACCATAAACTAAAACATTTAATATGCCAAAATAGTGAAAATACTAAATCTGTTCACATCATGATTCCACAATCCGACCTGGGAACACTTAAACCACCTCAACTTCTTTATCATCTGATGTTACTCAGCTAACAGAGAATGCTAAAATTTCATATTTCTCATACACGTACATACGTGTTTGGGAGTAAATGTAGTACAACATAGTGGAAAAGTTTGCAGCATAGCAGTTCAAGCCACATTAGCAAATGGATCATTCTGTTCACCCAATTCTGCTAGAATGACAAAAGCAGTTCTATGCAAAATTTAAAGGATTAAAGAATCAATACAATCTAGCTAATAATTAATTATATTATTTGTACTTATACAGCTTTACAGCTTGCCAATATTATAAAATGCAGGATTTTCTTCTCTAAAAATATACATGTGGTGCAAAGAAATGCTAAAGAATCAAACAAATAACTAATCATACACTATATACTATCCAGCTTTACACCACATCAATAATAAATCAAATGCAGTTTTCAGTGTCCAGATGGCACACGAAATAAGAAACGTGATATCAAGTAATAAATTTTGCGTCTAAAACATTCCTTTCTACCAAAGTACACTGCTTATGCTTCCTGCAATGTGCTTCAGGTAAGGGTTTTCATCTGATATATTGAAATTTGATCATGTAAAGAATATATAATATCTTAAATATTAAATATGGTTCCAGAAAAGTGGTTGTTGAGTCACCAATTTCTTTTATGCAAGTTTTCCACTTTCAGAAAAGGGATTGTGCTGCCTCAGTATCCTCCTATTCATTTATGTCCTTGAACATTGCTGGCTTCAGACCAATGTTTAGTTGAAAACTTCTAATCTAGGCTGACAATTAAAACCATTTTTCTAAATTGACTTCACATTCCATTTCGTACTGGGCCATTCTTTCCACAACATTCCCCAAATCAATTATTATAATCCCAATTATGAACTCCCCCACATGTAAGCATTTTTTTTCATGAGATTATCCAATTCTCATCTAAATATTAATTCAACTTGTATAGATTGCCTACATATGGTCCATGGGTATCATGCAACATACAACCGGTGTGTACATGGACACAATTAACCCTGATGCATAGACTAATACATCATGTTACATAGATGAATATATGAGAGCTTATAAGGCCACTAACAGTTTGGTGTCAGTCCTGCATTCTCATTTTTTTGAGGAATTCTACAGTACTCTAATTTCATATGATGGGGCCAAACTACCTTTTTGGCATTCTATAAATCTACCCCTTCCCACTAGTTTCCTTCGCCTTCAACTACCAGCAAGACTTCTTTCTGAGATCTCCCATAAACTTGTTCCACAACCTCATCTCAGAAAATCCGCCTAGTTCCATTGAAGCAATGCAACCCAATGAGATTGCTGAGCTTCATTTGTTATTTCCTTCAAACTCAGCACAATATCCTCCCAATTTTGGCTCAACCAGTAACTACCCACCAGCTTATCAGTTTAGCAGGTTCCCCAACCCTTTATATAACCTCCATGCCACACCCCAACTTCAAGAATTCAATCCTCAGACAACATGTTTCAGCAGTAATTCGACGTCTGATGAAGCAGATGAGCAACAACTAAGCATAATAAACGAGAGGAAGCAAAGAAGAATGATTTCAAACAGAGAATCTGCAAGACGATCACGCATGCGCAAACAGAAACACTTGGATGAGCTTTGGACACAAGTAGTCTGGCTCCGTAACGAGAATCACCAGCTCATAGACAAACTGAACCATGTATCAGAGCGTCATGACCAAGTACTCCAGGAAAATACTCAACTCAAAGAAGAAGCTTCAGAGCTTCGTCAAATGCTTACTGACATGCAGCTGAACAGTCCTTATCCTAGCTTACGAGAGCTTGATGACGATCCCAGCAGTGAATTGGCTTAAGCATGAATAAGTACTCAACTTTCTTCTTGCGTTTCCTGTTTTGTTGCTGAGAGAGATGCTATTATTTCGTCTTATCTTAATCCCTTTAACCCATTGGCGTTGTCTCGATCAATATGAAACAAAATCCAGTTATTATTCGTATCGTATGAGATAACAGTTATGCTGCAATAAAATCTAATTTAATAAATCCAATGATATTGTCAAAAGGCTAAATTTATTTTTAAGTCCTGGGATTAGATTCCTCCACAACACAGACGCCAAAATTTCTGAACTGCGACCACTTAGTAAATATCTACTGACAGACGCAGGCACTACTAAAAAGCACGAACTGCAACAAGAATCAGTCTCTGAATCCGAACAAGCAACTGCCCCGACACAATTTCAGATACCCAATTCAGACACTTCCAAACATAGCAACCAATACCTAAATATAGAAAAACTAAATACAAAGACATGATGCACAAACAAGTGAGTAAAAAAAGTAAAATGGAGACAATTTCCTCAGAGTGTCATGCACTATTTCCACAAGCTACGCTACGGAAAATGAATGACCAAACAGAAACATTTGCTGTTTTTCAAATTCACCAAGCAGACAATAAGGCAAAACATCACAGATGATTCAGTTTTGGCTAATAAATATGTTCGGTGTGGCACTTAGGGACCACTTGAATTCCTCCAAGTCATATTCAGTTCGGCATCTAGGGAACACACTGTGCATTAATCTCACCATCTTCAATTTTCAAAGCCACATATCAGCTTTATCTACGAATTCTTCTCTTCAAACAGTATTGATTTATACTAACGATGAAAATATATTCTATTTCGAAGACAAATCATGCGACATTGCCATATAAGGTTTCCATGAAGAAAATGGCAATTAAGGAATAGAAATTCACCGAGCATTAGGGATTTAATCTGGATAATGAAATTGCAACTCCGTAATTTCACCTGCAAATAATTTCAGCAGCTCATAACTAAAACTGATTTGCGAGAATTACAGTTTCAATTTGAAAATATTCAAATCCCACGTACCTCCTCAGCTAGGAGAGTTCCAGGGTTTGAATTCGTTTCTGCAGATGTTTCAAACGCTGAAGCCGTTCTGTAGTTTTTATTTTCTTTTATTTTTTATTTTCATTTTCATTTCCCCAAAATATATTGCGTGATTGTAACGAATCAAGGGTTTGTTGAAGTAAAACTCATTAGTTATACTCCTCATTTCCATACCAACTCCAAGTAGTAATTTTTTTTTTAGGCATAATTATATAGGAGGAGGTTAATTAAATCATTAAATAGTATCGTGAAAAATTAAAAAGCCAAGAATCTTAAAGATTTTCATTTAATTACTCAAATATAATTAGAGCTGGCAAAATTAGTCCGATCCGATGAGACGGCCCAACTTACTCAGATATAAGATTAGTCGGGCTCAATAAAATAGAGGCCCAAAAAAATCAGGCCTTAAAAAGTCGTTGGGCCGATTAGACTTTGGGGCTAAAAAGTCCGGGGTTTTTGAGTTTTTTGGTCTGTTTGATTTTTTTTAATGATTAACTTATAATATTTACTTATATAATTATATATTTTAAAATTTAAAATAAAAAAGAATTATGAACATATTCATGTTCAGATTTCACTCTCATGCTAGCTCACTAATTGAGAAATTTTAGTTTTTTGAATTAAATATAAAAAATGATATATCTTGAATTAAATATGAGGTACTAGTTAATCAAATATGTATATGCATATTGCATGCATTTAAATTATTTATTTTTATGAACCCCTTCAGGATATACCACATTTCCTTGAATTCTACAATTGCACATCACCTTTAAAATCCACCCCTAAATACACCACATTTCCTTAAATTCTACAATTGCACATCACCTTTAAATCCGCCCCAAAATACATCACTTTTATATTTTTTCTGTTTTTGCACATGACTAAAAAATCCTCAAGAAATAAATTAAAGTGTTAATTTATAAATTTAAATATCTTTTTAGCAGCGGAAATATAATAAAATAAAATTCTTTATAAAGTTTAAAATCATATATATATATATATAAATAAGTATTTTCGTAAAGAAATAAATTCTCTAATAAATTTTTAGAAAGAACTTGAATTAAAAAAATAAACAAGTCATGACATTAAGAAAATAAAATGAAACTTTTATTTTAATAAATTTCACACGAATTCGATATAATTTGGAATTTAGAGTTACAATAATCAAAGTACCACATGAATAATATAATGAGTTTGAAAGAAACATTTTTTTAAGAGGTTCGACGCGCCCATTCGACTCTCCACGCGCCACCAATGTCATTTACCTGAAATATTATATATGGGATAAGCATGCATAGTATACTTAGTGTGGGAATATGCAATTATTGTCCACGTTAATAAAATGGTAACACATACGATCATAACATTCAAAACGACACAATTTTACCAATCCGGAAGCCACGTCATTTAAAGTGGTAACACCCTAATCTAATTAAAGTGTTAAATATAAATTTAAACATCTTTTTAGCCGCGGAAATATAATGAAATAAAATTCTTTATAAAAATCAATAAAGAATTTTATTTTATTATATTTCCGCTGTTGAAAAGATATTTAAATTTATAAATTAACACTTTAATTTATTTCTTGAGGATTTTTTTAGTCATGTGCAAAAACAGAAAAAATATAAAGGTGATGTATTTTGGGGTGAATTTAAAGGTGATGTGCAATTGTAGAATTCAAGGAAAAGTGGTGTATTTAGGGGCAATTAACCCATACATATTATGATTCCTCTTTGACTTTGCTGTGATCGTGAGTTTGCCTTCTTTAGAATAGACTTTAATTAGTGCAGTATTAAATGTGAAAGTATGTTTTGCTAATCTTATAGTTCAAAATGAGTGTTTTCTTGATTTGAATACAATTTTATTAATTTTGAGTTTGCCTAATATATTTATTATTAGGAATTTAAATTTGTTTAATTATACCGTTGACATAATTTCTAAAGTTTGACGAGTCAATAGGATTGAATCAATTACCACTTATATTACAACTTCAATATATGCACCATCTGTCCATCTTGGTAGGATATCATTAATACACATTATTCAAGAATTCATTACACACTGAATCGATAAATAAATACATACTAATAATTTGAACAACGCCAATAAACATAGTTTGATCTCACAATTGCATAAATCCGAAATCACGAAATTATTTAACTATAAAATAAAATTAATTTCTAAACATAATTAAATAAAACTAAAATAAATCATAAACTTTTTAAAACTAAAAAACTTAAATCTTAAAAACAAGAAAAACAAGTATAATAAGGCGTTTTCATGCCTGGCCACCGCGCGTTGAATGGCTAAAAGATTAACTATAAATAAATAGGAGAGAGAGTCATAGACTCATAGAGTCCATAGTCATGCTTTTTGGGCCTAATGATATATCTTTAAAAAAAATGGTCAAATAGTATTTTCATGAATTAGAACTAATATGGATAATTGATTTTTATATGGTATAATTTACTATAGATACCAAAAGAAGTATTATCATAATATGTGAAAATATTATAATATGGAAGCATTAGAGCATTATCATAAATTATGTACTATTATTTTAGATAATACTATATATATATATATATATATATATAGGGGGTAATTGCCCCTAAATACATTACCTTTGCTCATTTTCTGGAATTGCACATCACCTTTAAAATCTGCCTCCTAATACATAACCTTTCTTCTTCTTCTTTTCTGAAATTGCACATGGTCAGCCAACCACCGATCGGAAAAATGACATTTCCGGCGTCCACGTCATTTTTCCGATCGGTGGTTGGCTGACCATGTGCAATTTCAGAAAAAGAAGAAAGATTATGTAAAGGAGGCAGATTTTAAATGTGATGTGCAATTCTATAAAATGATCAAAGTTAATTTATTTAGGGGCAATTACCCCTATATACTAATACTCCATAAAGTTAGATTAAAGTGAGAATCACATCTTTTCGTGAAAACTGAGACTATGAACAAACACATAATATACATAATAAATAAGAGATAGTTAACAATTATAATACATAAAATACATGAATAAGAAATAATCATATCATAACAATTATAATACATAAAATACATAATCAGTTAAAAATGAACAACACATATCTCATGTCCAACCTTTTATTTTCCACTAACCCATAATGAAAAATATTTGTCGGTAATATAATACAAACAAATTTTTTGATGCATATAAAAATAATTGTTGTCATGTTTATTCAAATCACATGACATGTATACACTTATGACTCGCCGATAGAATATTTTTTAGGTATTATTTTTATTATTAAAAGCAAAGCCCAACTAAATAATGCAATATCATTATTCAATATTATAAAATCAAACTTAATAAATTGATCAATTTTATTTATGAAAAAAAAATCAAGTCTGTTATGCAAAATCAAATCTTTGGATGTTTTATAGAACTTTATTTTTAAAAAAATTATTTAAACAAAATGACCACATAAATATGATTTAAATATGCATTCTAAAAATATATTAAACTATATGCACATAAATAGTTTTGTATATTACATCATAAATAATGATGCTCATTATCATTTATACTTATTTTTTTGATGAACTTATATATTTAAACACATTATCAATTAAAATCAATTAATTAGTATTTCAAAAATTGAAAATTCATATATTTTCATATTCATGTTTTTTTATAAAGATTATACCGTGGATAATTTTTTATTGAGATTCATGTTTGCATTTACTTATATTTAAATTATGTTTAATATGCATATTTAAAATATCACTCGATTTTGATGTTGGTCGTGTATCGCACGAGCCGGATGTACTAGTTTGACTAGTTTCGATAAAGAAGAGCTATTATTACTCCCTCCGTCCCGCAAAACTTAAGCAATATTTTTTTTCGATTGTCTCGCGAAGCTTCAGCACTTTCCTTATATGATAAAAGTTTTTCCATTTATTCATATTTTCATTTTTTTCACTATCATATTTAACACACAAAATACTAACTCTTTAAAATTCGTGTCGAAAAGAAATCGCTCAAGTTTCGTGGGACGGATGGAGTATAATTTTAGTGTGATTGCGATTATAATTAAATAATTTATAAAAAGTCAGATTATATAATAAGTAAATCAACATTATGGATGTAGATTGAAATTTATTGAAAATTAAGGCTATAAATATAATAATTTAATAATTTTCCACAATAAAGAATGGTGGTCTAGATGGTACAACTTTCTTCGAGTAAAACATTCACACACAAACACAGGCAACATTGCTAGAGTTTCCCAAAATAACCCCCGCCCACCACAAAATAATTACTACCAGAAAAAGTAAACAAAACCAAACATAAAAAAAAATCAAATTTTTGCAGTAAATCGACTGTCTGAATCAAAATTCACCTCCATCCCAGTTGTTAATTTATAAAAAGATGAGCTCTTGTCTTAGCTATTGTTCCAAAAATAAAAGGATTTGTAGAATTTTAATGGAATAATAAACTTAATAAAAAATAAAAAAAGAAGATCTCCCACCAACCGCAGCCCAACAACCATGAAGGAGCAATATCGGTAGGAAAAGGTAGTTGGCCGAATTTGACCCGCATCAGTTCACAGGCGTTCAACATTTTTGTACTGCCATATTTTATAGATCCTTTTATTTGTTTTCTTCTCCCATTAATTACTCCAATTAATACGTTGTTTTCTCTCTTCAAAATCTGCAGATCTTTGTTGTGCAGCTACACCCATTGGTTTCGCTCTTGCCTAGTCAAATTCAGTTGTAGCAGAAAAGCAAAAGGTTTGGCTTCTTTTTCTGATCTAATTTTACCTTCTTCTTAGCAAAAAGTGGAGGAATTTTTATGAAGTTTTTACCTTTTTGAAAGTTGATTCCATTGGACTTGATTTTGTGCTATCTTTTCTCTATTTGTTTGTTGTCATTTCTTTCGTTTTCGGAATTCCTTCCTTTTTGATCGTTTTGGGTTAAATTTTATTTTTCTGATTCAACTGTAGAATTGGGAATCGAAGTGATTGGGTTGGATTTTGTCGGATTAAGCTATCAAAGTTCTTGATCTTATCTTGGCTTTATTTGATGGGATACAATCATGTGAACTCTTGTGCTTTGTTTAAATCCCATCACGATTTTAAATCAAAAGATTGCTGATCAGGATAGTAGTTGTGTGGCAAGTGTGAGATCTGATCGAATTAATCCAAATTTTATTGTTAATTGAATGAATTTCAGTTCAAATTAGATGTTAAAGATAAATTAGTGCCTGAAATGGGAAATGCCTCTAATCTATTTGCGTGGATTGTATTGTTTTAGTGAACTCTAGCTATTGAATTTTCAATAATTGGATAAAGAATCCACTTTGTTATTTAGAAGAACAAAGAAAAAGCTCTGCTTCGTGAGAACATAATTTACCCATTTCCCCTCGAATCAGACGAAATGAAGAAGGGTTTCCCCTTCTTAACGAATGAATGGTCGTGCAAAACCGATGTTATTGGCCTTTCTTTAATCTGAGGTTTCCAATGGTTAGATGTTGAGAAAAATTCTAGTTACTTTCTTGCAAAACCGATGTTATGGGCCTCTCTTTAATCTGAGGCTTCCAATGGTTAGATGTTGAGAAAAATTGTTGTTACTTTCTTCTTTTTTGAAATCTGTTTCTAGATTTTGTTCTTGCTTTCTTGATGCAAATGCACATTTTGCATTCAAAATTTCTAGTTTCTCATTGATATTTAGAATCATTTTATCAGATAGCACATACTACTTCTAAGAATTTGACAATTCCTCTTTATTATTTTGGATAGGAGAAAGGATGGCTGAGAAATCTTCAAAACTGACCAGAATAGGCCTTGCTGGCCTTGCTGTTATGGGACAAAACTTGGCCCTCAACATTGCGGAGAAAGGCTTTCCGATTTCTGTCTACAATCGGACTACATCTAAAGTTGATGAGACTATTGAAAGAGCAAAAGTGGAAGGAAATCTTCCGGTGTTTGGCTTCCATGATCCCGAATCATTTGTCAACTCGATCCAAAAACCTCGTGTGATCATCATGCTTGTCAAGGCTGGGGCTCCGGTTGATCAAACCATCAAAACGCTCTCTGCCTATATGGAGAAAGGTGATTGCATCATCGATGGTGGAAACGAGTGGTATGAGAATACTGAGAGAAGGGAGAAAGCCATGGCTGAATTAGGCCTTCTCTACCTTGGTATGGGAGTTTCTGGTGGCGAAGAGGGTGCTCGAAACGGACCTTCAATGATGCCTGGAGGATCGATCGAAGCCTACAAATACATAGAAGACATCGTTCTCAAGGTAGCAGCCCAAGTTCCTGATAGTGGTCCCTGCGTGACCTACATCGGTAAAGGAGGATCCGGAAACTTTGTCAAGATGATCCATAACGGAATCGAGTATGGTGACATGCAGCTGATTTCCGAGGCTTATGACGTGCTGAAATCAGTTGGAAAACTGTCGAATGAGGAGCTCAAAAAGGTCTTCACGGAGTGGAACAACGGGGAGCTTCAGAGCTTCTTGATTGAGATCACTGCGGACATCTTTGGCATCAAGGACGATAAGGGAGACGGGTATTTGGTCGACAAGGTGTTGGACAAGACCGGAATGAAAGGTACCGGTAAATGGACAGTTCAGCAAGCTGCAGAACTGTCGATTGCAGCCCCCACCATCGAAGCCTCTCTAGATTCAAGATTCATGAGTGGTTTGAAGGAGGAGAGAACCGAAGCTGCCAAAGTCTTCAACTTCGGAGAGATCATATCTCCCGAGGAGGTCAACAAGGAGAAGTTGATCCACGACGTGAGGCAAGCTCTGTACGCGTCCAAGATATGCAGCTACGCTCAAGGAATGAATCTCATTCGTGCAAAGAGCATCGAGATGGGATGGGGCTTGAAGCTGGGCGAGCTGGCCAGGATCTGGAAGGGCGGCTGCATCATACGTGCCATCTTCTTGGATCGCATCAAGAAGGCATACGACAGGAACGCAGATCTTGCCAACCTGCTCGTGGACCCTGAGTTCGCCAAGGAGATCATGGAGAGGCAGTCGGCTTGGAGAAGAGTCGTGGCCCTTTCAATCAGCCACGGCATCAGCACCCCCGGTATGTCTGCTAGTCTTGCCTACTTCGACACCTACAGAAGGGCGAGACTTCCGGCCAATCTGGTGCAGGCTCAACGAGACTATTTTGGCGCGCATACGTATGAGAGGATCGATATCCCCGGCGCCTTCCATACCGAGTGGTTTAAGATCGCTAAGAAGATCGATAATTGAGGTTTGTTGTTTTGTATTTTCCATGGAATAAAGTCTTGGCATAACTCTTTAAATGTCGTCTATTGGATTCAAGAACATTGAAGTTTCCTTCAACTAGTTTATTAGATAAACTCAAACTCAAATTTTATGGTGCTTTCTAATTGTTTTGTGTATTGTTCTAGTGATCTTGGTGTTTCATTTTGATTTTCTCTCATATATTGAACAGCCTTAAATTTCTTCAAGTTGAAGAGTGAGTGAATGGAAAGTTTGTTATGTTGGATTATAGTTGTTGAACATGCATAGTTGATGAGTGATTTCCCTTTACCATATGATATGTCTTCATGATTATTTACCCAATTCTTCAAATTCTCCAATTCAAATAAAAAAGAAATTTAATACTTCAATTCTCAAACTTTCTTGTGGCTCAATGGGTCACAAATTTTGTACCAAGTCATTATTAAATCCGCAAAGTTTCATTTGATTCAATTTAGTCAGCAAATTTGTGTCGTGTTACATAATTTAGTTCTAAATCGAGCGGCACACAGCACAAATCTAGAACCCAATTATAATTAATTGAAAACACATTTATAAAAAAAAAATGACCAAATAAAGAAAAATACTATAGAAGTTCAAAAACCTATTTATAATATTTTTCCTTTTCGAAATTATAGACATTAGTTTAAATCCAACTCGCGGGTAGCAAGTTAGGGCAGCATGCAAGTTTAAATTAAAATTAGCCCTAACTCTTTCAATTATTTCATATAAGTTTCTTTAGCCCACCAAACACGTCTGACATTTTTTTTTTTGACAGCCACGTCTGACATTTTTAATTTTATATATGTTAGGATTTTATTTAATAAATAAAAATTTAATTTGATTCATCTTCAAGAAAAAAGAATAGACACATGAATAAGATACTACACCGCATACAGACGGGACCTTGCACTGTACATACGATGTCATCTATATATAATATAAAACACCAGTTTTCTTCCCGCCAATTCAATGGCATTTTTGCAATTATAATGTCAATTAAGGATAAAAGTTTAGAAATTAAAAGAGAGTGGGATGAGAGGAGAGAGAAAAGTATAAATGTGAGATAAGTTACGCTTCATCTATTATCAATTTTTCCCATATTTTCTCTCTCCTCATTTTCTTATACATTCACCCATTTTTTCTCAATTCCAAACTTTTCTCTCTTTTAACCTATTTTTCATATTTAGATGATTTTCTAAAAATCTTTAAATTTAATTTATGAAAATATATTCGACATGTATCTTAAATTAAAGATCATGACAAAATTTTTATTTTGATATAAAAATCATTAAATGTGAATTTGAAATAAATAAGTTATTATAATTTAAAATTTTAAAGTGATTATATTTCTCTCTCCTCTTTCTTTTTCTATATTCTTTCATTTTTTCCCCTCTCTCCTTATTCACTCCACGTTATTATATTATCTATATATTAATCTCTCTCCACAAAATTTATCATGTTCTCTTCTCTTTTGATAAAAAGAACAAATAAAACATCAAATTTATTCGTTGGATTACTTTATCAAACATAACATAAAAATATGTAAATAAAAACTTTTTAATTAAAAAATATGATGCACTATTATCAACAAACGTTGAGACGATATTATAAAAATATTTATTAATTTTAATTTTATAGAAAATAATAATCAAATATCAAAGAACTATCTCAAATTTGAGATAGAGTAGATAATATTTTGAACTATATAAATTTTAATTTTTTAAAAAAATACCAAAATTTGTTAAGTTTGTGTTATGTATAATCTTTAATATACAAGGTTTAGGTTCTATTTTATATTCTCCTTTCTTTGAACTTATTTGAACCATTTTATTTTACTCTCTTTCTTTCTTCATATATTTATAATATTAGAAAGATAGAAAAATATCATTATAATATATTTTTTTTCTAAGATTTGACATAAAGTATATACATCTTTATATAATACTATAAAAGATGAGTTGTTTTAGTTTGTTGGTGAAAAAATAATTAAATGTCTTTTTTTTTTCTTGCAAAAAAACTTACATGATTGTTTGATTATAATTATTTTAATTTAATGCAATTAAGGAGAAGGAAATTTGAATATGAATTTGTAAAAAAATAGTTATTTATCTTAAAATTAGAATTTAAAATGTAATATAGATTTATTTAATAATATTACAAATTATTTATTTGTTTGTATAAACATATTTGTTGTTATATTTTGTTTTTATATTATTCGTATTTTTTCTATTTTTGTAATTATTTTTGGGCTATTTAAATATGAACTTTTAATAATAATGCAGTTCGTACTTTTAAGAGCCCAAAATTATTATATGACGTCTATTAATATTGTTATTGATAGTTTTAGTGTTATTTGCTCAAAATGAGATTCACTTAAATTATATGCCTTATAATTAGTAAATTTAATTATTATACAATACTCATCAAATTTAATACTTATACTCCTACTCATTAAGTTGATAAATTATCAAATAGTAATATTTAAATTAACAGAATTTTTTTGTTATTAATTAATTTAACTCATAAATAATACTCCCTTCGTCCCACTCCAATAAGCTCACTTTTTTTAGGCACGGAGATTAAAAAACTTACTTTTCAGGAGTAAGTGGCGTGGTTTACACCAATTAAATACATTTTCTTTACTGAAAATGAAAAATAAGCCTATTGGAGTGAGACGTCTCAAAAAGGAAAACGAACCTATTAGAATGGGATGGAGGAAGTAATATATTTATATAAATTAAAATTTTAAAAATAAATAAATATATCGTGTCCCGTGCATCGCACGAGAGGATGTACTAGTTTTAATACTAAAAATGACATGCGCTCAACATAAAGACAAAAGGAAGGGTAATAAATTCGCGCAAATGAAATGAGTCTCTTATATATGTAATTATCCCATATTGAATCAATGATTAAAAAAAAAAACAATTGATTCAGATCATCTAAAATTTCAATTTAGGATAGGCCTTGCCACTTAGAACGAGTTAGGGCTAATTTTATCAAATCTTACCTAATTGCTAGCAAAACTGATTACATAAGTATTAGTAATTTAATAAATTGACATGAATCTCGATCAATTATTGATTATAATCGAGTGCACCAACATAATTAATCGAGATGAAAAGGGTTGTACTACCATTATTTATGAAGTAGTGCATAAAAAGAAGTATATTAATTTAAATAAATTGACCCCCTAAAAAAATTTAAATAAATGGAGATGAATCTGTAATCCTTAATTATAGTGGAGTGTACTAACATAATCGAGATGAAAAAGCTTGTACTACCATCATTTATGAAGTAGTACATAAAAAAGAATATGCGAAGGAATATGTTAGCAAAAAGAAATGGGGGGTTTTTTTTTTCAGAAAAAAGAAATATTGTTGTGGGTGTACTGTTGATTTGGAGCGAGAGAACATAGTGGCTTTCATTTGTGAGTCGAATGATTCTTAAATATTGTCAAAACTCATAAATTTGTTACAGCTGCTGCCCGCGGCGTCCACTAAATTTTTAGAGTGAGGCTAAACAGCCACATTGTGGGCACCCACAATTTACCTAAATAGAAAATAATTTAATTTATTTAACTTATTTTTTAAAATAAAAATAAGATTTAGTTATTTTATTATATTCTCTACATTGTAGTTATTTTTTTGTAATTTTTTGATAACTTTTTTATTTTTATTAAAAAATAAATTAAAAATAAAAATGCAAAAAAAAAATTAAAAAAAATTGTACAATGTAGAGAATATAATAAAATAACTAAATCCTATTTTTATTTTAAAAAATAAATTAAGTAAATCAAAAAATTTCTTATTATAGTAGTGTGTGGGTGGCCACAATGTGGCTACATAGATTTATTGAAATTTTTAATACTAACTCATCTAATAATCATTAGATTCTTCCACTTTTTAAAGCCTATTCAAACCTTTTTTTTACCTCAAAACTAAAAAAATAAATAAAAAATAAATAAAAAAAGAGAAAAAAAGAGAGCCTATTCAAACCTAGTTACGGAAATCGGGACTACGAAGGCATATTTTCCGCATCTTAAAAGGATTCCCCTCCTTTCTCGGCGTGTCTTATTTTTGAATAATAATAATAATAAGCGGTTATGGCAAAAAAAAATGCAATTTTCACCTGAACTTTCAATTAAACTAAAAAATACATGAATTTATATTTTTGTTGCAATTTTCACCTGAGTTTGACTTTCAACGAAATTGAGCTTAATTGACAATCGAAATTAAGTCAAATATATTAAATTTTGTTTTTTCTTAGACCTCCGGGCTTCTAAATACCCATCATCATCAGAAGTTAGACTCAAATCAGGTGAAAGTCAAACTTAAGTGAAAATTGCAACAAAAATATAAATTCATGTACATTTTGGCTTAATTGAAAGTTCAGGCAAAAATTACAATTTTTTTCAAAATTCGTGTTTTTTTTTTGCCATAACCCCATAATAATAATAATAATAATAATAATAATAATAATAATAATAATAATAATAATATATGAGGTAGCACAATGAAAAAATTGAGGCTTTTAGAAACTTAGGTTGAATTGGCTACAACTAGAGACAAAGAAAGCAAGATTTAGAAGATGGAGGTTGGGACTTGGGAATGGTCGAGTGGTGTAGTGAGTACGCTGAGGTGAGATCAATTAAATTTTTTTAATTCAAATTACACTAACATTTTTATCAATTTGATTTTTCAAATGTAATTTATTGTTTGTGTATGGTTTGCAGGCTATTATATATAAGCGAAAATTTATCTAGAACGCATTAAAATTAAAGCCCAAATTTAAAAGGCCAGTTGGGCTCGATAAAATAGAAGTCCAAAAAAAATCAGGCCTAAAAGCTCGTCCAGATGATCCGTTGGGCCGATTATGCTTCGGGGCCAAAAAGTCCAAGGCTTTTTGCCTTTTTGGCCCGTCCGATTTTTTTAAGTATATATTTTGAAATTAAAAACATATTCATGTTCGGATTTCACTCTTATACTAGCTCATTAATTAAGAAATTTTAACTTTTGAATTAAACATAAAAAAATATTATATCTTGAATTAATGAAAGAAAATGCCACTACTTAGTTTGCTCTACAACTTTTTGCCATAACATTTCCAAGAAAATCTTATAGACAAATTACATTTTAATAGGTGTTACTTACTTACTTCCTTCGTCGCATTTGAATAGGCCTTAAGGTTCAGAAACAGTTGTTAAAATAGGATATAGAATATAATCTTTTTTAGGGTATACTTGTCAAAACTAATAGGAGAGAAAACTAACTATGGGTAAGATGAAATAATTACTTGTCGGTCACAATAATAAATGGTGTAAATATGAGTTATATTAAGATGTTTGCTATATATTGAAATGTGACATCCAAATAAAGCAATTGTTTTATAGAAATAAGTCATAAAAAATATTCCTTCATCCCATTATGTACCAAATATTTCTTAAAATTCGTATCGTCCCCCAAACAATACATATATTTTGAACATTTTTTTCTTTAATTTTTTTGTGATCTGATGCATATTGTAGCCATGCGTGAACCTAAACATGGGCATGAATCATACAATTCTCATTAATAATATGTGCAAAATACTTAATAAATAATAATAAGAGGCTGACTATCCTATATATCATGATTTTTTGTCTGTGTGCGTTCACCAGATTTGTTCACATTTGAAATGCCATTAATACAAATGAGAGAGAGAGAGAGGCAGGCAGGCATTAATAGAGCACAAGTGTCTCCCATTATTCACAGTATCTGAAAACAAAAATGCATAGAAAAATTAAATGGTTAAGTTAAAGCAGCCACCCACCCTTTGGCCTCTATTCTATTATCTAAATACAAACAAAAAGCAAAAGAAATTCTCGAAACTCATCATTAATTCTTTGCGTACTCGAGCCGCCGCATCCCATGGTCTACAGACGTTGCCCTACCTTAAAATTAAATAGAATAAAAGCAAAAAGCTTTTATCACTAAATTTACTATACCCATCTCTCCATGTTTTCTGTATATCTTCTAGTAATGAGAATTCACGATTGGTTTGTTGATCCAAGCCGTTGTTTTTCTAACAAGTCTTCTTCTCGACTTGTGATGTCTCATATATTTTTTGGATCGAGTATTCTTTGTACTCATTTTTATTTATATATAAGTATGAAAAAATAAGGATAAATAGAGTATTATAAATGGTGGAGTATAATCTAAAAATAGATAAAGAATTTTTTTGTGGAAGAATGAAAAGTAAGAAATTAGATGAAAGGAATATAAAAAACTAACTATAACGTTTATCTCTCTATCTCTCTCTAACCCTAATTCACTATTAACTTATTTAAACAGAAACTTGAGGTCCAAGAAATATCTTGGAGCCCACACAAAAGTCTGACTGATTACTTTATTCTAACCCTAAATAACTAAATAAATTAAAGAAACAATATATAATTATAACTAAATAATGATCTGTATCAATTCCTTCGCTCTTGAAAACAGCCTTGTCCTCAAGGCTCGAAGCACTTCTAAAGACATTCCAAATATGTCATGTCTTCAAGCTATTTTGATTAGAAAATTCATATTCCCCTTGCTGCACCGTGATCCCTGGAGAGGCTGTATATATTTCGCATAAGTTTATCGTAGTGAGAAACTCCTTAGGATCAATTAACTCAATTCCTTCCAATCTCGATGAGCAAAGCTGGCGTAAATCCTTGTTTGCACAAGGGTCTTTGTAGAGAGAGGTTAATTGTGTAAATTTAATTGGTGTAGTTGCATTTCTTAGGATCAGTCTTGTGTCTTTATTTTTTTTTCTTTTACTGTTAGTTGATTTTATTTTATTTCTGTTTAGTTTTAGTTCATCATAATTTCCTTGTTTATTTGCTTGAATATTGAGTGAGTACTTATGTTGAATTACTCATTATGTTTTCGTCATATCAGTCTCTGTAAATATACGATACCCGATTTATTATAGATACTATATATAATTGCATCGTATTAGTTGCCGTAATATATTATTAGGATTTTATTATTGATCAAATTAATGTTAAATCAACCCCCTCGGATTTTTATTAAGTGGCGCTTTAGATATTTTTACGAATAATAAGAATAACTTCAAATGATTAATTAATAACTCCTCAATAAAATTAATTTGGAAAAGTTTAAGGTGTGAATTACACCACAAGAAAGAATCAAATTAACAAATTCTTAGTTGGCAAGCACAGCTCGATCCGAACTCAATTAACTTCCAGGACTCAATCTCTAATTAGAAGACACTTTCTCAAAATTAGAGGAAGTAATTAATAATTCGATTCACCACAATTAAATGCGACTTTAGAAAATACTCCCTCTGTCCCACTATACGGGAGACCTTTTTTTTTAATACAGAAATTAAGAAAAAGTGTATTTTATTTGTATGTGAAAAGTGAAAATGTAGGTAAATTTTTTACCAAAAAATGAAAGAGTCTCACTTACAGTGGGACACTTTAAATAGAAAGAGTCTCAGATATAGTGGGACGGAGGGAGTATTAAATTATAATAATCCGAATGAATATCAAAACCCACAATTTCCACTGAAATGACATGTAACCCTCAAATTCTTATATGTTCCTGTCAATGATGATGGACATGGATGCAAAATATTTATTCTTTGATGATTCTACCTGAAAAAAAGAAAGCAGAATTAATTTGTGAGGTGAAGTTTCAGTTTGATTGAAGAAAAAGGCCTAAAAAGAAGATAATAAATAACTATCCGAACCCTTTCCACTTTGCTTTATTATCAATATTATGTTGGAATCATATTCTAGTCGCCGCGCGCAGATCATAATTACAGATGAACCAAGCTATTATTTATGATTTCTTCAAAGTTCATTTTTAATAAATAATTACAAAAAAAAAGGTTCCTCTTGTAAGACTCAATAAAATATAAGAGAGCGTTTACATTTGAAAATTAATCTAATATAAATAAAAATAATGGAGTATAAATTATTTCATTATTTATTAAAATGGATTAAACTTTTAAAATATTTGAGTTAATTAATTGAGGAAGTCTCCCGTGCAGACATCACACGGAAAAATTTGTGGTGTTAATTTTATTTGATTTGCATCTATTTAAAGATTAAAATACACAATTTATGTATTTGATCAATTAAAGCAAACCGTCCTAAATGTTTTAAATTAAAACTTGACAATATTAATCTAGAATTAATTCGTTAAACACCGATTGGATAGTGAAATTCCTTTATGATTTCATATGTGTTTGTGACAATGGTTTCTATTCATTACAAGAATCAATTCGTTGTCATGTCAAGAATTAAGTGTTATAAACAACTCATGATTGGACACGTTAGGTTGATTGCATATATCTCTTGAAATTGAGAGGTCATAAAGAAGAGAGAAAACTCACACTACAAATTCAGTAATGAATACAAATCATATTTGGGTGATTTGGATGATATGATTATGATGTGTTAGCATATAGGAGTATAATCTTATTACTTTAATATCAACACCATGATTAAGAGATTAGTATTTTGTTAATTGCCCCAATATGGAAAGAGATTATTTTGTATTCTCGGCCTTTCAAATTTACAACAAAAGTTTAGAATTCAATTACAACAAAATGTAACGTTTAAGATCATCAAATCCAACCATGAAATCCCAATGGAATTCATATCTTCTTCAAATTGTGTCAAGAAAATCAACAACCAAACAACACAAAATCCTACTTTCAAACAAAATAAAATGTATAATTGCAAAGGAGATTTTAGTCAAAAATTTCTTGAGAAACTCATATATTTATGCTCATCTATCAAGTTTACTTTCCCGAGGATCTCCGCAGTAAAAAGATAAAAAAGTAAAAAAAAAAAAAAAAAAAAAGCCTCCACCAATTATTACAGCGAGACGGAGATAATCTAAACCAAAATTTTCCTAAATTTGTTAGAGCATTACAAAAATTTTCGTCGCCGCCGGCTGAAATCAGAGTTGGCAAACGCAGGTTTGAGAGGTTGAGAATGGAGCCGCGGCGGCGGGGGCGGGAATAGCGAGATGCGTGGGGTTGTCGTCTCCGGCCATGATGACGACGATCTTGGGCGTGTTGTCGGCGAGGGAGGGGGCGGCGGAGGGCGGCGGCGCCTTTTGGGCGGGAGAGCGCTTGCGGAATGAGCAAGCGAGGAAGATTAGGGCGACGCTGATGAGTAGAATCATGAGGCCTAATCCGACGAAGAGGTATGGGAGAGGAGAATTCCAATGCCAGAATTCTTGGGTAGAAGATGGTTGGGGTGGACTCCTCATCTCTCTCTCTCTCTAGAAGTGTGAGTGTTTTCTTGTGTGGAAAGTTGGTGGGTGAGAGGGGAGGAAGAGATGAGCTTTATTTATAGAGAGCTGCCAAATACACTGTTTTAGAAACATCATATATACTTCATTAGGAGCATGTCGTCATTATCTCTTCCACTTCACCTTATGCGCCATATGCATAGTAGAGAGATAGAAAAGTAAAACAGTTCTTGCTAACAACTTTTTATTTTTATTACTCCCTCCGTTCCACTATAAGTCAGACCCTTTTTTTGGACACAGAAATTAAGAAATGTGTATTTTGTGTGTAGATGAAAAAAGTGGAAACGTATTTAAAGGGTAAAACTTTTAGGTGAGATTTTTATGTAGCACTTTCTATAAAATAAATAAGTTAAGTATCAAGGCTCATAAAAAAATAAGTTTTATAGCACATTCTCTCTCAATATCTAATGGTCCCCACATATATCACTTCTCTCTCTCAATATCTAATAAAAAAAATTATTAAAAATGTCCACATCCCCACAAAATCTCGGCCACAACACTTCAAATGAAAAAGTAAGTCAATTTTCGAATCTTCTATCAAAATCAATTTTGTCCTATATTGTCTTTTTCTCTCTCTTCCTACACGAACCCTAGCCTCCCGTGTATGCACAGAATTTTCACGCCTCTCACTCTTTTGCTCAAGAAAATTTCCAAGTGAAACCGTGTGTGCACACCATTTCCCTCTCTTGTACAAGCTCAAATTTCACCCAATTTGAGAGCAAAATTTCACCCAATTTCACGCCTCTCACTATTTTCTACAAACTACCTACCGTGTGTGTACCGTGTGTGGTTTGAAAATTGAAACCCCAAAGCCGTGTACTCCATAATAGAGCAAAAACAACTTGGTGAATTATTCTATCTTCTCAATTAACAATGAGTGAAACTGAATCCGACTACTCCAGAGAGGAAGAACAGCCTGTAGAACGAGGCCATCGCCCGAGTACATCGAGGAGGGAAAAATACCCGACGCCGAATCCGGTAAGTAACCGTGAACTATATTTGTTAAAATTTGAATTTATGTGTTTTGTATTGTTAAATTGTGCACAATAGTTGATTATTAGGTGTTTATGTATGGCATAATGTTGGTAATTTGTGAAATTTTGATTCTGGAAAGTAATTTGAACAACCGTGTACAACCGTGTATGGTTCTTCAGTACACGGTTGTACACGATTAGGTATTTATGTTACACGATTAGTATTAATTGATTTAATATGCCCTAATTATGTATTTTCAACGTATAGATGTATTTTTCGTGTATGAACAAACCGTGTACAACCGTACACGGTTTGTTCATCCGTACACGGTTGTACACGGTTGTACACGGTTGGTCTATAATCTGAAACGGTTGTACACGGTTGGTCTATAATCGTACACGGTTGTACACGGTTGGTCTAGAATCTGTACACGGTTGATATTTTTTGATACTGATCATCTTTTTGAATTAATTGCAGCCTCCGAGGCATGTTTGGTTACGTCCGTGCATGCAAGGTTATGCCGGACGAATCAATCACTATGTAAAGGACACGACACTGAAGGAAGTGGAGACCTGTCTGACGCACTACCAGCGATTGGAACAATTTAATCAAGGTCCGTTTGGGCATTTACTTCAGTTGAAGAGGCAGGATAGTGCGAATGCCGCACTGCACCATCTTCTTGCACGGGAGTTGTATGACGAAGCATTCGGTCCGTGGGAGAAGTGGTTCCACGTTGGTGGACACGACATTCGATTCGGCGCAGTGGAGTATTGTCTGGTGACGGGGTTGTGTTTCGGGCCATCCCCGCAGCGTTTTGATCCTGATGTGGATCACCGTGTTGGGAAGCAGAGTCTATGGCACCGAGTTTTGAAAGGCAAGAAGGTGGAAGTGAAGGATCTGCGGAAGCGGTTCGTGAGCCGCAGTCTGGGCAACAGTGCCGAGGATTATTTGAAGGCGGCCAATATTCTCGTGGCGTATGATCTCATCTTCTGTCGGGATTATAAATACGTGCACGATTGGGTGTGGGCACTGGTAGAGGAAGATCAGGCATGGTCCGACTTCCCGTGGGGCTCTTACTCATTCCAGATTTTGTGTCATGGGATGAGTGTGTTGAAGAAGCATCCCAACGAGATTACCGGTAATAGGAAGACGTACCACTTCTATGGGCCCATATGGGCATTACAGATTTGGTCGTACGAGGCCATTCCGAGGTTGGGCCGCGCGTGTGGGATGCGTGACACGAGGTTGCAGATGCCACGATTGGTGAACTGGACGACTTGGAAGTCGGCTTCTGACTTCACCCACTTTTTTGATGCTCATGAGGTAATTATTGTTGTTTTTTACAGTTTCAATCCTTTTATTATGTTATGATTAACGAATAATGAGAAATGATCGATTCATCTTTGTGCAGGCTGAGTGTCACCGGATAGCGGCACAAGCATGACGACACGGAATGTCATCCAGGTCGAACTGAGCACAACTACAAGTCCGATTCTCGAGATCGACAATGTAGAATGCATGATCATCCTCAACACTAAACATGTGCGTCGTCGTCCCTCGAACAGCCAATTGCCGACCCGCTTCGACAACCACATGCAACTTTCCCTCTACTACCTCAGTCAACTCATGTGACCTCGATGCAGCCGAGATGCGTCGCCTATCGAACCATTTCTCCATAATGGCTCGATAGGTCTCGATCAATGAAGCAACCGGGAGGCGTCGTGCCCACAACAGTCTACTGTTCATCGTCTCGGCAGCATTCGACGTCATGAAGCTCGTGCGTCGTACAGGGCACTTGGACCTGGCCCATCTCTCCACACCAATAGTGTCGAGGCGTGTGTACGCGTTGACTTTCAGTACTTGAAGCGCAGAAAAATTCCTTTGAAAATCGTCTGATCGATAGGAATATGCCGCTGCTTTGAAGACTGCAGCTACATGCTGCCCATAATGCGCGAGATTCTTCTGGATATGGTAATAGCACAACCCGTGAGGGACGTTCGGGTAGACACACTCCACAGCATTTCTGATGCTCTTGTGCTGATCAGACACAATCAAGAGATCATCCGGCTGACCAAAGCAAGTCCGCAGTCGGTGGAAGAACCAAGTCCAAGACTCGTCGTTCTCGATAGGACCAAGCCCAACTGCGAGAGGAAATATTGCTTCGTTCCCATCCTTTGTAACAGCGACGAACAAAATGCCGCCGTTCCTTCCCTTCAGATGGGTCTCGTCTACGACGATGACCGGCCTCAAGTAACCCTTCTCAAAGGCAGCCACGCTCTGTCCAAGTGCAACAAACATATGATGGAACTTGCCATCATCCTTCATCTCAAGGTCGTATAATGTGCCGGGATTACTCATTCTCAGCATATACAAATACGATGGGAGCATCTGATACGAGTTCCCAAAATCACCATACGTCATCTCAATCGCGATGTTTCTTGCACGGAGAGCGAAGCTGTAATTGATCTCAATACCGAATAAGCGCTGCATCTCTGACATCATCTCCTTCGGCTTCAAAACGACCCCCTCGCCTACCAATTTCCGTGCAAAATATCTTCCAACAACCCTCGCCGGAATCTGTCTCGGGGCAGTGCGATTCAAATCCATGTGGCAGGTATGATGCATCACCACCTTGATCACTCTCCAGATCGATGCACTCTGAACGGCTCGCAGCATGAACGGACAACCGTTGCCATGCTTGCAAACAAACCACAAACGGGTCGTACTGGAACGATGCACGGCGTACTCCACGTGATTCTCCATATGGTACAGGCCAACAGCGATTGCCAAATCATCCTTCGACCGGAATAGAGCCCCCACTGATAATATCCCGCTCTCCAATACGTTAGAATCCTCCCAACCTAATGCCGGCGCATCGTCAAAATCGAGGACTGGAATCCCCCAATCACGTGCCTCAAGCTGCTGAACTCCAACACGAGGCTCGACATCGGGCTGATCATCCGATGTGAAATTCTGAGGCCCTGTCTGTCTCCACGCTTCCTGTTCAGTCGACACTGAATCCAATATCTCTCTGCGTCGTATCGCCTCTTCTTCCTCATCCGAAGACTCGGACTCGTCTTCCTCCTCCTGCGACGATGAATCATCCCTACTATCATCGTGTGTAGGGATACTTCTTCCAATGTCCGTCTCAATAGGAAACATAGTAGACCGATGTCCCTCATAATATACCCGCTCTTGAGTCTGAGGAACCGGAGCCGCAGATTGTTTGCCCTTCTCGATCACGTAAACAACGGGATATTTCTTATGCTCGGAAATCAGCCGGTTCAAATCCGAATCAGTCTTCAAAGCCACTTTTATTTTTCGCCCTTCGTCCGTGGTCGATGTGTAGAAAAGCATATAAGTGGATCGACCATCCTCGTTTAATTGATCGTGCACCTCTTGCATCAACTTCGCATGACAAAGGTCTTCCTTAGACATGTACACGACAACCTCATCGCCTCCTTCATACTCGGTTAATTTCCACTGACCACTGTGCCGTATAACGATTGCTTGAAACGACATCTGCTTCAAAACGACAAAAATACAACATTTAAATACACAAACAGGAAACCGTGTACCCCAATACATCAACTGAATATACAAACATGCTAAAAATAACATCAAAATCATATTCAACCCAACCGTGTACAGCAAATTCGACCACCGTGTACAACCGTGTACACAACCGTGTACACGGAAACCCTAACCGTGTACAGCAGAACACTAAGGGTTCAAAAATAAGATAATTTGCGTACAGAGTGTTTTTTTATGCCGTTTTTAGTCCAAAACATGTAATAAGTCATATATATAACATAATTATTGAAATAAACAACAAAAAATCACTAAAATACAAACCGTGTACAACCGTGTACTCAAGAACACAAACCGTGTACAGACGAAATTTAAAAAAAAATATGTATTTCACATACCTTATGTAATACAAGCCTTTAGATGATTTTTTTTTTATATTCGGAGCAACCGTGTACTACCGTGTATGTGTTTCGAGAGGATTTTCTTCTTCTTTCTTGTTCAAATGAGTGATGAATGAACATTTGGTTGGTATTCTTCATTAACTACCTACCAGCAACCGTGTACGGACCAATTAAGTTCGTAAATTTAAGGTTGTTTCCTTAACAAGTGTGTATGACTTTGAGTTGGTATAAATGCACCCAACAACCGTGTGATATGGTTTTAATTCCCACATAAAATCACGCCATAAATTCATGTGCACCCATAATATGTCACCCATAAATTCATGTACACAAGATATCAGCCTTATGGGAATCAAAATTTCTCACATAAAATCACGCCATTTTAACGTGAATAGAGAGAGAATCAGATTTTGGTTTTACTTTCTTATTTTTAAATCAAAAATAACTAATATGTCACTATCATTCACTTTATTGACTTGTACTTATGTACTTTAGGTCAAATGTGCTACAAAACTTATTTTTTTATGGGGTGTGATACAAAACTTATTTATTTTATCAAAAATGCTACTACTATGTATTGTCACAAACTTTTACCCAAAAAGAAAAGAATCTCGCTTATGATGAGACACTCAAAATAGAAAGAGTCTCAGTTATAGTGGGACAGAGGGAGTAGTTTGATAATTAGTTTAGTGATTTTTCTTTCCTAAAAAAAAAGGTGTTTAATTTTTGGCTATAAGAAAGGGTAAAACATTACAAAAATAATTGAGGATTACTTTATTTTTTGTTTTTATTTAATTCCACAAAATCGCGTAAGGCTAGATTAAATTTCAATAGTGAAACGTGTATATGGGTTGTTATAGAATAAATTAAAATTTATTTTATGAAAACAGGAAAGCACTTTTATATAAGAAAAAGGTATTAGTATAAAAAAAATATTGAGAAAGTCCTTTAATATAAAAGTTACTTTTCTCGATTTTGAGTGAATTTCAAATATGGCATTGCTTGTATGCTAGGTTTGGATCTGAATATGATGAGGATAATATGATCTAACCGCGTGAAAAGAGAGTGTCCCATTTTTTTTATTTTTTCTTTTACTTCGACTGAATTCACAAGTTTACTGAAATTGTAAGTAATTTTTTTAAAAAATATGGGTTAGTAAATTAAAAACAAAATCACCAAATCCTCTTCCCCACTTGTCAAAATTCAAAAGAAGAAGAACTTGACTAATATTTCTTTATTAATTTTGTGAAAAGTTATTATCCCTCTGTCTCAACGGCTCACTTTTTTTTTTAGTCTGTCCCATTAATAGTGGTATGTCCATTCCAAAAATAAAAACTATTCTCTTTTACAAAAAATTATGGGATCCACCACTAGCTATCTACAATTTTTGTATCTTTTATTCACTATTCTTCTTAATAATCACGCCCCAAAGTACGGAGTCATACTTAATGAAACAGATGGAGTAATATTTTATTTTAGATGAGTAAATAAGGATATAGTAGCGGGTGTTTGTTTAACTATTTTTTTTTTCCTTCAAATGTCTTATACTCCCTCCATCCCAATTATATATATAGATTTGTTAATCTTTTTCAAATCTTTTAAATATATAAGTTGATTTTTATAAAAGATAATGTCTTTATAACACTAGCATTGAAACATTGAACCAAAGAATAAATATGAACATATTAGGAAGTTATTTGTATAATTTTCTTTTTCAATGATTTTTTTTAATTCTTGCGTATTATATAAAATTCAATCAATTTATATAATTAAGATGAAGGAAGCATATTTTTTCTAAATTTGTGTGAGGATGGAATTAAATAAAATTTCAAATTAAGGCCCATTATATACGCATGTGATCTACTACATATTTACACTATATATAGGATTTTAAATTTTTAATCATTCTTACAAAACGATGCTATCTTTTGGCCGGTGAAGTACGATAATAATAAACTCATAAGAAAATTACTATTACAATTTTATAAACGTGGATTAATAGAGTCTTATGCTATGTAATTTAATTTATTTTACATCATATTATATTTATTAGGTTTAGAAAATGTGAGCAGAATGGGGCTTCCGAGTAGCTGTTACTTGGGAATGAGATTCAGTGTACCACACTTTATGTCCCACTTTGTGTCCCACTTTCAATTTTATTTATTTTCTTATATATTTTTTCTTCAATTTCAACTTTATATGCTTTAGTTTAATTTTGTGATTATTAACTAGGGTTTATTCCATCCATTTAGGGTATATAATTATTTTTTATCATTTAATTTCACTTTTATTAGTTAATAATAGGTTGATCGATTCAAAATCATGGTATATACTTTTTAAAAAATTTAATTTTTTAAAATAAAAATTAAATATAATTCATAGTATCATAATAAATTTTATTTTTACAAAAAATATTTTTAAAATAATAGATATAAGAATGGGACACAGTGGCACACATAAAATTGTGGGACATTGGATCTCATCTCGTTACTTGGCCCTCCCACTAACGTAAATATTGTCTTCGCACTTAGTTGCCGGCCACCACAACTATTTTTCACTTTCCCCATTTTAATATTTGCCTCCCAAAATTCATTTTATTTTTCACCATAAAAGGATGGACACAATTATCCTCATTCATCACTTTCAATCAAATCCAAATCCAAAAACTTGCAATTTCGGAGACTATCAAGTTTGAACGCTAAATCTCACTGTTTACAATCTGCACCGTGAATTTGCATTTTGAAGTTTTATAGCGTAGTTTTTTAAAAATATTCATCCAACTTGACATCGTCTATGAAATAAACCACCATTATGCTTCCTTTCCCACCTAATATTACATTTTAGGCAATTAAGTGATACTTAATTAACGATTTTTCTCCCAAAAAAAAAGAAAAAAAAAAAAAGCGATACTTAACGATTGTTGATCATATGGAAATCCATAAACATTTATGTAATTATCTTGCAGCATTTGTACATTGCAAATTCACACAAGATAGTGTTATAGATAAAACGATTGCAAATTCACACAAGATAGTGTTATAAAGTCACGTTGCAAAATACATTAATTGTTTTGAATAATTCACTGAAATAAATTTATAAAAACGTACGTGTGTCGAATTATATAACGGGTCAAAATACTCATATTTGATGATATATTTCTATATTTTTAGATAGTTTGATAGTGATTGTTATAGACTCTTAACTATTTGGTGGATCAACCCCACCCCAGACAAATTTTATTACGAGGAAAGGGGTGAACCCCTGGAAAAAAAAATAGAGTAAAAGATAAAAGCAAAATTTGGAGTCAAGTAAATAAAGATTCCCAGTTGAGTTGGCTAAATATATTCAATTATGTTACCAAAAACAATATACTAATTATGATTACTATACAATTAATTTCATAGTTGCGTGATTTGTTTCAAATATAGGGTGTTGAAGCCGAGTCACTGCCCATTAAGCAGCACAAATCTGTTTGCTAATTAAATAATTTGCACGGAAATGTCTTTTGCTTTGTAAAGTGCGAAAGTTGTTTGATGACTCTTTCATCAAACTAATAAAGGATACCATAACTCATTTTCCCACTCAAAACTAAGGCATAAAATATGCTAATTTGAAAAGACTTGGAAATGTTGTGAAATTACTTAGTCTTTTCTTAATCCAGTTTATTTCAAATATCCAAGAATTGAAACTTAAGATGAACTATAAATATGGGTTACAAAAATAAATAAATAAATAAAGAAGAACAAGAAGAAACATGCATGATGGCTTACAATAAAACTTTTTGGTTTTTTTTCTTAAAGGAGGTTACGATAAAACTTGATAAGGCAAAACTGCATTCCCCCAAAGTTACGCAATCCAAAAAATTTCAAATGATAATACCTCCTTTCTTCCCTTGATCTTTCACACACAGTCACCAACACGTTAAACGAAAATTTCTCATTTCTTTTTATATACTTCATCTTTGAAGGAATTAATATTTATATCTCTTCGCAAAGGTTTATCATCTTTTTACCCTTACACCAAATTACTAGCTCCCTCCGACCCATTACAGATGTCCCATTACTTCTGGACACATATATTAAGAAATATGTAATTAAATAATAAAGTGAGTTGGTGAAAATTATTTAAACATTAGGTATAGAGAGAGAATATGTTGCAAAAAAAGGAATGAGATATTTGTAATGAGACATCTCATTATAAAAAGTGAGACATTTATAATGGGACGGATGGAGTACTAAATATTAATCGGACGGGATAAAATACATCGTAAATATTTTTATGCCATTTATAAATACTCCATATAATATACTCCTAATAATAATTTTTAAGATGCTCACAGAAGTTGAGTAGCATATCATTCTTCTTCTTAATAATACTAATAATAATAATAATTTATCAAAATGGTCTTTAAATATTTATATTATATAAATGTAAATACTTTTAACTCTTTCACTTTTTTTCTAAAAAACTACTCTATCCTATAAAAATAGTCGTAAATGGGTGTAACGAATTTTAATAAAAGTTAATATATCATAAGTGGAAACGGGATCACACCATATAATAGAATAAATTAATTAATTAATATATAGTAGAAAATAATATATTATGAGATAGTATATATAAATAGTATAAGATTATTTTTCATGGATACTTCAAACAAAAGAATAATGACTTTTTTTAAAGGACCAACGGAGTAATAAAAAGAAGACTCCAAATCATATGTTGTCAACTCGAAGAAGACCCCACGAGAAGAAAAAAAAAATGAAATTATATTATAACCTAGCAATAGAAGAATTGCAGACAATTTTAAATTCCAACAATACATGTCTTCCACTTAAAAAAATATTGATTGGTGTGAAAAATTGCAGCCTCATTTAGACTAATTGAGGCACAGCAAATAAATGCAACAGATGAGATGGCATTTGCAACAACCTTTTCAACGTCTTCAAGAATACATGCCCGAGACGCCACAAATTTCCATCAACCTAATCCATTCATAGACATACCCAATTTCTGTTTTTCCTCCCTAAAATATGTCAATTACCAGCTGGTTAGTTAACATTAATTGGACAAACAATACATTTTTTGTTTTTCTTTAATCTCTGAAATTAATTAATTGTAATATGGTAAATAGATTCTGGGTATAAGTTAACCTATCTGTAAAATAGTTAGAAAAGAGGGATCCGTGTGCATGTGTTGATCTAGCGGTAGATAATTGATGTCCAATGCCTGAGGTCCTAGGTTCGAGTCCATAGTCGTGCGGTTAGGAATGGCAACGGGGCGGGTTCGGCGCAGGGATTTCTTTTCCACCCTCATACCCGCCTCAAAACATTACTCCCATACCCGCCTTCATACCGAATTAATTTAAACCAGGGCGAGGATTATCTAACAGAGGAAGGGTACTCGACGTCGGGCACCGACCAATTTATTTATTTATTTTGCAAGATTTTCTTATACAACAAGCATTTATCCATCCCATTAAATATATAAAAAAACTCAAAATATATCTTCTAACAAAAACTCCATCAAACATATAAAAATACAATCGGAACGGGTACGTATACGCCCGAACCCGATTCGGATATAAGTTTTATACCCGCCCTCGAATCCGTCTCGAAATTTCACCTCCATATCTGATCTATTAGGGGCGGGTACCCACGGGTATCCAAACCCGCAGGTATTATTGCCATTTTTATGTGCGGTATTTAATTTATTTTTATTTTTTGTGAAATTTATCAAAACAAAAAAAAAAGAAAGGAAAGAAAAGAGGGGTCTAGAGCTCACATTTTAAATTGAAATACCATGATGGAGAGGGGCCGAGGGGGCGTTTTCAACTTAAATTATTTGCTCTCGCGCTAATTGATATAAAGATTGGAGAAGGCTACTTTCTATTTTATGGAAATAGTCAGATTAATTTTAGAAATCTATTATAAAAGTGAGAAGAAAAAAAATGATGAAAATCTGAGAAAGCATCGTATTGATCTTATCGGTGACTCGGCAAAATAGTAGGTTCCAGCTTTGTTTCTGCTGTGGTGCTTTAATTGGGAAATTTCGTAATAGTTTCAAAAAAAAAAAAGACAATTACAATCCGTTGTTTTCATTTGCTTTTCATGGAGGTGATTGATTACATCACCAATTAATCAACAAATCAACATAAGCTATGTAAGAAAAAGGGAAACAAATATTAGTAATAGTTTAAAAATTAATTCCAAACTTGTTATAATTAAATAAAGTATTACGAGAAATAGTATTTTATTATATTTATTATACTATATAAAATGGATACTAACTCAGTTATCATATAAAAATAAATTAGTGAAATATACTATTTGAGTTGGATATAGAAAATAAATAAATTACAATAATAAAATTGATATTATGAAAAAGGTAAAAAAAAATAGGAAAAGAAAATAAGTTAAAAGAAAAATAATTGAAAATTTGACTTGTTCCAAAAAAGATTAGAGACTAGAGACGTGATAGTTTTTTTTTCATTTAAAAAAAATGCCTTTAACATTTTAAATTCAATATTTATATAAAAAATATCAAATTAAAGCTTTTGTCGTGATATTTAATTTGATATGTATATAATTTTTTTTTTGTAATTAGCCAATCTTCATAATTTTAGATTAGGAAAAAATAGATTTAAAAAAATGTAATTCATGGATAAATAGGAAAAAGGAAAAAAATATATAAAATATAGTACAACTAAACTTTCAATTTTTATTATAATCATTAAATTGTCATTCAATTTTTATAATTCAATTTTTATAAAACGGAGGGAGTAGACTATTAGGGGTGAACACAAAATAAAAAATGAAAGAACTAATTAAAACCGAAAATTCCAATAAAATATTAAGAATAAAATATATTTTTTTATTTCTTTAATTGGGGTGCTGAAGCTCACTTAACACTCCATAAATCTGCCAGTGCTGCCAATGATGCATATTTTAGTAGCACTAACTATTTTCTTCTAATGTATGTACGCAGGTTATGTCCACATACAGTTTTTTATTTTATTTTATTCATTGTCATAGGCTTTTATTTTCGTATCATGCTATCATTTATTTTTTTTATTTTTTTGAGACGTCATGCTGTGGTTTTCATCGAAATGACGGCGGCGTTTAGCGGTGTTCGATTTGACGAATAATTTTAAAAAACAATTAGTAAAACAATTAGCGGAGTATATACTGTATATGTTTTCTTTAACTTATTTAATTGAAAAAAATACGAATCCAATTTAAAAAAAACATCAAATAATAGTCGGATATATCGAATTTTACAATACAATGGCCTGCTAGTCGAAAAAAGTACTCCAATGATGTGCTTTTGCTATTTTAAAACTACTAATATAAAAATGAAACATTTAAAAACATAGACTTATTTTGAATCCCAAGTGCAAATTTCCTCAAAAAAGGTTGCCCCCAGAATTATTTTAGATTCTAACTGTGAAATTTTTCCTTGTTGATGAAGGTCGCACACAGAATTATTTTTCAACTTTGATGTATAAAAGGACAAAAAAAAAAACAAATCAGCAAAGCAATCTATATAATATATAAAAGAGGAGTTTTGTCCTCCATTTTTTCCTTCTATTTTTTCTCTCTCTTCATCCACCGAATTTTTCAATATTTTCTCTTTTTTTTTTATAATTTTAATTATTTTCTAAACATCACAAAATTTTATTTATGAAAAAAAATATTCAATATGCATCTTAAATTTAATTTTGTGACAAGTTTTTTAATATGGTAAAAAAAAATCATCAAAAATGAATTTAAAACGAATAAGTTATGAAAATTTTTAGATATTTTATTTTCTCTCTCTTCGCTAAAATTTTATAATTTGTTTTTATTGATGTTAGTCCATGAGAATATTTATACATTTAATATGTCGTGTAATACTCTATAATAATAATGTGTAATGTTAATTTTTATTATCAAAAAATTTGAGATTATTTAATAACTATGATTATCATTACACATTATACAAAGTTAAAATTTGTAATTGATGAGGTTTATCTTTAATTTATTTTTAAAATATATTTTTTGTTTAATTATAATTTATCTAATATTTATATATTTTTATTTAAAACATGTGATTGAGTTCGATGTTCGTCGTGCATCGCACGAATGGTCATACTAGCTAGTTAAATGTAAAATGCAAGTCCCCCAAATTAGCTGCGCTTGTTGCCCACAGAAAACGTACTAGAAGAAATAATAATTTCATTTTCAAGAATTATTATGTTTGTCGCATTTGAAACACAAATTATTTGTAAATGACGTGCCGCATAAATCATGTCGCACAAGTTACTATTATTGTATTGTATTTCTTGAATGTAATTCCACTAGACATTCCATTTTGTGGCGAATGGGTATATGCAATGCAATAATCAACTTGAGCGATTCCTTTATGGATGAAAATTAATATATTAGTTAAAAGTTGATTGTTAAGTCACCCTATGTTATTATTATTTGATTGTTTTTGTCATTACATCATCAATTGGAAAATCTTGTTCTAGATAGTAGCTCATTATTTAGAAAATAATTGAGACGAATTTCGCGAACGTCAATATTTTGGGAAAGGTTTTTAGATGAATATTATTTCGATGATTATTGCGTTTCTTTTTTATGAGTGGGCGACCCAACTATTTGAGATCACAAGTTCACAACTGTGGTGTTCCTTGTTTATTACTCCCTATGTCCCACTATTGTAAGTGAGACTTTTTTTTTACACGAGAATTAAAAAAATGTATTTTATATGTAGGTGAAAAAGTGAAAAGGTATTTAAAGGGAAAAACTTTTACCCAAAAAAGAAGAGTCTCACTTACAGTGGGACGCCCAAAATAGAAAGAGTCTCAGATACAGTGGGACGGAGGGAGTATTATTATTATTATTATTATTATTATTATTATTATTAGTGTGTGTTTACTTTGATGGAAAAAAAGAGAAAAAATATATTTTCACATATTTTCCACCATTTTCACCTTTTTACTAATTTTTTTATGGGCAGGATGGAATATTTTTCCGGGCAACCAATTTTCACTTTTTTCTCTCCAATATTGGATAATATTATTCTAAGATAGGAGCGTGAAAATATTTTTTAGCATGTTCTTATCTTTTCATCTTTAGTAAACATATGATAAAAAAAAGAGAAAAATATAATATTTTCTCATCTTTTTTTATCCATCTTTTTCCAACAAAAGTTTTATAACTAAAGTAAACGCATCCTTATAAACAAATTTAAATTTAATTTTTAGAACTATGAATCATACAACAAATAAAAAAAAGGACCATGTTATAACTATTTATTGTTTATAGTGTATGGGAAGATATTTCGAAGTTTTGTCATGAAGGGGCTCATTCAATTTATTTTTATAAATATTTCGAAACCAAGCAATAATCTACTCAAACTCAAGTAATTATCAACTATAAACCAAACATTTTCTTCAACATATCACAAAATCAGGCTCATCTCTGTTTACAAGCTCCCGTTGGCCAATCCAAAAAAAAAGATGTGGATTTAAGTAAATTGAAGATTATACAAGTAATTAAGGAACCATTAATTTAATTTAAAGCTAAGGGATTACTGTGAGTGGCGAGGTGTGTGGGGCGAGTTTCTCCGGCCATAATGACGACTACTCGATGCTCCATTATTTCCGGCTGAAAAGCGTGCACGTCTTTTTGCGAGCTCTCGTTTTTGGATTTGACGTAAGCGCAAGCGAGAAGGATGAGCGCAGAGATCACGAGCAACAACATCAGAGCCATGGCGATGAAGATGAACGGAATCGGTGGATACCGCCGCCCTGCTCCGCCGGCGGCTGGGGCGGGGGAGGGGGAGGGGGTGGTGGCTTGCTGGATGATCATCTGCTCGGTTTCAAATTGCTTAATTATGTATATGTATATGTGGATTTGTATGTCGATGTGGGATTGTGATAAGAACAAATCAGCAGTACATGGAAGTTGGACGTGTCGCAGTTTGTTTGGTACAAGTGGAACCCATAATTTAACCATTCAGGGCCTGTTTGATATTGGTTTATATCCAGGATAAGTTAGTTAATACAGATTTGTGTAGTGTTTGATATTATGTTATATTAATACGGTCAACTCCAACTTTATCCCACCTCTTTATATTATTTTGTGGGAATAACCCACACTAATAATACCACCTCCCCCTAGGATTAACTTAAACCAGGATATTCTGTATTTAGCCATGATAGCAAACACTAACTCAATATTAATAATATGTCATTATCTATGCTAAATATCCTGGTTACAAATTATCCAACATAATCCTTTACTGAAAACCAAACATCCCCTCAGTGTATTACAGTTGTTGATGTCCCATTTTTAATTTTATTTATTTTTATATATTTTTTATCTAATTTTGATTTCATATACTTTAATTTTGTGATTATTAATTAAAATTTATTCCACATAATTAGGATATATAATTATTTTTTATCATTTAATTTCACTTCATTAACTAATACTCCCTTCGTCCCACTCCAATAGGCTCATTTCGAGGATACTCGATCGTTGAGTTCTTTTATGAAAAATACACATAAAAGTTTTACTCCAAATTGCTGGTGTCTGATGATTCCAACGGCATAACAAAAGTAGGGAAGATGATGAGCATCCACGCTTACTCAGAATTCGCAAACATTTTGAATAGCGGTAAAACTTTAAAACCTACACATTGCAAAACTCAGTTGCATAAAATTTAATACCTCGATCTTCTCATTGATCCAAGATCCAGCACTACGCATATCTCAAGCTTCAATGTATGATCTCTTGAATAAAAACAATAGGGGAAAATTAGAGGGACGTGAACCATTCCCCTACACACGTTAAATGAACTAAGACAACTCTGACAATTAGAATGGAGTAGTTGCAACTTGTATATTATTATACGCTAAGAGGGCGGCCGATGGGAGGGGGGGGGCACAGGAAGCGAAGGAAAAACTAAGTTTCGATGCCCACAATTTCAAGTACCTCCATTATAGCGTTGTGCCTCCACCATCTGACATCAGAGATGCAGCCGCTGCAGCAGCTGTGGGAACAACTCCTGTTGATACGCCGGGTTTTGATAGATGGAGCAGTCTGAAAATGGAACAATGTATAGATTGTAAGATCATATCCCAGCATAATCTCTGAGACAAAAAAGCAATGAGAACTTAATAATGAAAGCCAAGGATTAAGATAAACATGAGTAAGAATCTCTTTGCACTTCCAACTATTAAAACCAGTAACAGAAAAAAATGGAATTGCCTCAAATGAGCCTAAGTTACATCCTGCAATTTTTGAACCTGGAAAAAATTGCATATAGGGATACAGGAAGAAATTTGACTTAATTTGCTAACAGGTATGTGGTTTTCATATCATCAGTCTGTGCCTTTGGTTTCAATTAACTCTAGCCAGTTCCCAAAACTAAGATAACAGCCCACATTTCATAAGGTGTAATGATCGGCTCTGCAATTAATCCATGTACAGGAAAGACTGTATAATTTGTTATGATACCATAAGTAAACTTGTTACTTTGTGAAGCACTCAATTAACAAGGACTTGGGACTGCAAAGTTCGCATTCAAACATCTCTAGCACAAGAATAAGAAATACTTTATGCACTTACGGCGCTAGAAATTCACAAAAAGATGATACAGCTCCAACGACTTCAGTATAGTTCTCTGATGATGCAGGGGCTGTTACTTCAACCAGCTGAATACCAGGTGTAACAGGGACAGCATCGTCAGTTGCATGAAGTTTCAGCATCTTATTTACTGAAGACACCGTCACTGTTATCTGAGTACCTCTTTGGAATTGGAAGGAAAATCCTACTCTCAGCAGCTCGTGGTCTAATTTGTATCCAAGAGCATAAAATAAGCGGAGAGCATTTTTGCTTACTTTACTTTCTGCCATAGTCCTTACAAGCACCGAAATTTGCTCAGCGCCAGCACCCCTCATAGCACCACCAATGTGTCGGACAGTCCTGCATATTAAACAATATTCATTACCATTTCTTTTTGTACAGCTAATAACACGAATGCATTTGATGGAAGACTCTCGCATCTTACCATGTGGGTTCAGGCTGCTCGAGGTCACATAAAAGTCGGACTTCTGATGATACCAATCCTAATGGAAATAACGAACAAATCTCACTACACAATATAACTTACACCATCCATTAGATTCAACTAGCTAAGAATTTGTGAGACATACTAAGTTCATTAAGATGAAAGTATATAAACATTTTGATTAAAGATTAAGGATATAGCAATTATGTAAAACCATGCATAGCTGAACACAGAAAAACACGGAACGATCTATACCAAGATTGGGTACACTTTTCAAACACAATTCGTGAACCGTCAAACTCTCTCTATGAACGCCACAAAGTCCTTGAAGAAGAATCTCCAGGGCTTCAACGTGCTGAGAAATAGTATAGTAACTAATGCGTCAAAATGATGGAAAATACATTTCAGGAAATGAAGGAAAATTAAAATTAAGCAAAACATTCCCAGAGTTTCTAAAAGCAAAAAATAGAATAAGAATAACAGAAATGGAAAATTGGTTCTCTGACTCCTTCCTATAGGAGTCCACAACTAATCTACATTTTCCAATGTTCAACTTCATCATCATAAGCATAATTGGATCTGAACAATGAACATATGCAGCTGTGAAAGCACAAAAAGATAGTACAAGACAACAAAAGAAATCGGAAACATTGACAAAAAAGTTTAAATTCAAGCAGTAAAATAAACATATTCGTCAAATATTCTACTCCAATCATAGAAAATGATTCTCTGTTAACTTACCTTAGTCTCTATAATTCCCTGAACCACGCACTCCATCTTGATCCCCAAATTCTCTCTAATTAGAATCTGATGTACACATAAATAAACTCAATAGAGTCAGTGAATTCTAACCCTAAAATCCAATCAAACTACGAAGCAAATGGAATGTCAGGGTTGAATCGTTATATTAGGGTTTTAGTTACACGAATTGAAATCGAGTTCAGCTCGAAAGATATTCGTAGTATGTCAGCTGAGCTCCAAAAAAAAGCTCTTTATGCTTAAACGAACTGTGCTGGATCGAAAAGAAAGCTAGTTTAACAGTTGCAACCTCCAAACATAAACTTGAATTTCTACAACAAAATCCAACAAAAACTAAATTCTAACGATAAAGTACGAACATCACAACGCATTTGGAATGGAATGACAATGCTGTTAATTACATATTTCATTTACTTCAACTTTAACTAAGAACATATAATTCTTTGGGGCCTAATTAGGAGCTTAATATCTCTTGACTATCAGAGCCATATAGTAGCCTAAGTGTCACTGAAATACCTGGGCTGGAGCTGAAGCGCGGTGCAACGAGCAGTGAAGATATCGACCAGCAAAAAAACGAAGATGTGGAGCGGCGGCGGCGGCGGCGGCGGCGGGTGGAGGATGAGTGGATTTGCAACAAGTCGGTGGGCTGGGAACTCGGAAGGGTTCAGTTCAATTTGGGAAATTTTGATTATCAATCGATAAAAGTTCTTTTCTTGAATTCACTCTTGTTTTTCTTTTTTATTTTTTTTTAAATATCGCTACTTTAGTTTAGTTTATCTTTTCTAGTAATTCATTATCTATGTACAAACATAATTATTGATTTTTTTAGACGATAATTATTGAATTTTTTAGTTTAGGGGCAGTTTGATTTGCAGTTTAGGATTGATTATGATTAAAATTATCTTGAGAAATTAGTGTGGATTAGTGTGGATTTATATTATTTCATGGGTGTTTGATATCATGGCTACTTAATCCTATATTATGTTTGATATCCATAGGATTATGTTGGATTATATTATCTAATACCAAAACTATCCTCACATAATTTTAAAAATATCATGTGTGTCCACCATTACTTGGGCATTTGCATCGATATGCGTGAGGAAGGGTAGCAGAATTTTTGTGATGCCCCGCTCTTTTAAATACATATTAGATTAAATATGTGCATTAGTTATAAAATTCTTTTAATTATTTATGGTGATTATTTTGTTCAGATAATATTATTTCAGCAAAAGTCTGTATAAGAGATACAGAGCTGCGATTTAATATTCAGTCATGAATGAAACCAATAATTAAATTTATTGGTTTAACTATACGTTTGAGACTTTGTTTTACCAGTTTATTGATTTAATCAATATTATTAGAAAATTTAGATTTATAACCGATTTTATAAATCGTGTTATTTAAATCAAATTGCTAGAATTATAACTTGAGATCATATGCATAATAATTTTATTATTTCGCATTATATGAGTTAAGGTATTAAGTCGCGAATTAATTCCGACTTTCACGTATTAAATCTCAAGATTGAGGATTTAATTTATATAAATACGACGAGTATTTATTAAACGAGAATTGGAGAATTATTACAGGAACTAGGAGAAACTAGATCACGGCACTACACGTATGTCTCGATTTTTCATCCAACACATCAATTCCTACACTATTTCCTACACTATTCCCTACACTATTCCCTATACTATTCATCTTCCCCTCCAATACACCATTACTGCAGAAGGAGATTGTAAAGATTGCAGATTTCTTCCTGTAGTATATCTTAACTCCATCACACCCCAAAGTCTCCTGTAGGAGAAGAAAATCACGCCAATATCCACAATTTTCAAAAGCTTCAGCACGCCGAGAAAGAAATTTCACGGTAAGATCACAATTGTCAAAGGATATAAATTTCAACGATCAAATCTTCAAAAGTTGCAACTCCAGGTACCAAAATTTCCACCATTTTGATTTTGTTGTCTGCAGAAACTCCTCTATAAATTGAGGAGAGTTCTGCAGAAGGAAGAAGTGCAGCGAGCAAGAGAGAGTTTGAGATTTGTTTTTTTTTACTTGCAAGAGCTCAAGTGAGCTCCCTTCGCCGGGCCATTACTTCGTCGACCGGCCACTAGGCTCTGAACCGAGAACGTGTACTCGTTCCTCCATCTTTAGGCTACCAAACCCAACAATCGAAAGGCCGAAACCTTCTCTATATTTTCCCGACCAAAGGCCACAATATCCTTCGGAGGCCAACGTCGAATTCCCGACTTAGCCACCGGCCAACTTACGGCCTTCGTTTCTCACTATCCTTACGACGAAAAAGGATCGAGAAACCACCGTTGTGTAGCCTGATCTATCTCGCACGAGGAAAACTAAGTCGTAGACCTTCGCGGCTAAACCCCATCGCGGAACGACGACCAGAAAAAAAAACCCCGGCAAACAACTTCCATTAGTGCTCACTTGGACAAGGGTAAGTTGACGCCCTTATTTCGATGCATTCCCGTTTCTATTATATTATGAGAAATTTCTGGGGTATAGATGGGAGTGTGATAAATATTCGTACAAAGTTTCATATCATTTGAACTTCGTTTACTACCCTTTTAAAATTCGAGAAGTCTACTGCCCGTATCTGCTAAAACTGTTGTGAGGCAGATGATTAAGTTAATTATTTCAGTAACCATATGTTGATATTTAGCTCTCAAATTTTTATTCTATGAAGATATATGTATTAGCTATCTACATATAAAATTTGAGCTCATTCAGGTAACGTTTGCTAGTTTTCAAAAATCTGGACTTTCAGTTGGCAGAAACTGCCGAATCTGGTAGGCGATGGGAAAATCGCTATATCTCTTAAACTACTTGGAGTTTTTCAACATACTTTTTTTTCAATTAAACTAGACTCAAAGAGGTTTCTATTGATATAAAATTCGACTCCATACGAGTTCGGAGTAAAAGCAGTTTATTAGTTGAAGTTGAATCTATACAGTTTTGTTGAGATTGAAATGTTTCTAAATAATTCTTATTAAGGATTTTAAAGTTTTATTGTTGATAAAATATCACTTTTAGTTTATAAATGAGCTATTGAGATATATAAATATTCTGAGAAAGATTTCATGAGAACTTGTTGGTAAAATTATATTAGATGGAATAGTTGATAAATGAAATATTAAAGATTTATTAATTAAATGGTTAAAATATTAAAATTATTAGATCTTCTCGAAAATTTCTTTTATAGTTAACTCCTTTTATTATTTTAAAATATTTTTACAAATGTTCCTAAAATCTCACAATGAAATTTTCATCAGGAATTAATTAGAATTTATTAATGACTTATTAGTTCTTTTAATAATAGCAATATATATATATTGATTGGCATTATTAAATGGGGAAAAGGAAAATATTTTATAAATTATTCTTTATTTATAATGGATAAATAAAGGAATAATATAAAATGGGCTTTCCTACATCCTCAAAGGTACATGAAGTATTTCGATAAAAGAAGAACCATTGTATATGAGTTAGATACAGTCGTTTAAGGAAATATGGGTAGTTAGAGAAATGAGTGAATAGTGATTCACTGCATTTGTTGTTATCTTTTCTATTATTCACTCGAACACATGTTTCGTGTTATCAAAGGTTCAAATAAACAAAAGCGCCTGAGTAACCTATCGCGCTAAGGAAAGAGAATCATTGTCTTAAGTAGCAAAACACTGCAATCAGGTAGGCATTACTTTCGTATATATCAAATGAGCTTAAAATGTTACATTCAAGCAAGTTATTTCATGACAAAATCTTTGAGTTGAAGTTATTTCAAGTATTGTCTTGCCATAAAATGTTTTAATTTCAGTATGATATCTATCTGATATGGCTTTGCCAGTTATCATGTAATCGAATTCGGGTCTTGAGCAGTTGATAGCTATCCTGCCTTGGCTAGTGTACACCAGTGACCGTGAGTCATCTAGCGGGTTGGCCGGTCAAGTGACCGTGAGAGGTGGCCACCTCTCCGGCATACAGATTCAGATATGATAGATTACAAAAGAACTTAGTCTGATCAGACGAACTTTAGAATCACAAATGAATTTAGTATGCTTAGGGCCTTTTTAAGTAAAAACCCTTGGTTATACTATTGAAATGGCATGACAATTTACATTGATTATGTATGTATATGATTTTCGGCATATGTCTACTGAGTACTTTGTACTCAGCCCTGCATGTATTTCTAAATGTGCAGGTTGAGCAGTGATGAGTGATGATGGGGTGTCGTGCGGAGCTTTGTCATATTTACTAAATAAACTCTTGGCGATACATGTCTTCATACATGTATCACGTTCTCATTTCCGCTGCGAACACTCAGTTATGATGCAGTTTATCCTATTATGTTGGATTGTCAAATCAAGTTATTGTTTAAACACTTAAATCGGACACTCATGACCGATTACTCGTTATTATCTATATATATGTGTGACTTATTCTCATATGATGTCTAAATCTTAATTTAATTCATTTATAATTTTTTTATCACCCCTTTCTGTCCCCTCTCCTAATTTCCCTTCCCTAGTCACGGTTTCCCGGCTTACCTATCCTTAGTTAAGTCCGGTCGTGACAGAATGGTATCAGAGCAGTTCGGTTGCTCTGAACCCAAGAGTTATCCCAAAATTTATTCTTTACTGAATACTAGTGTTAGAAAGGTCAGTTGACAAAAGCTCAGCACCTCATCACAACATCCTGCTCAACAGAGAAACAGAGGTAAATATTTATTAAATGTTGAGAAAGTTGTATTTTCAAATGTTTGTACAAGTGCTTAAATCTCATGCTATATGATTGAGTAGATTCCTTGATGAACTTAGATGCGTTAGAAATGTTTGATCACTCTTACAAAGAACATAGAAGCAAAACATATACATGAATTTAGTTATCATTCATTACAGTTGAAATGAAAAACACAATAGAAGAAAGAAAATCAGGCGTCACTCGAGGATGTATAAAGATAGAGACATGACGGAGCGTGTCACTCATGATGATACGGGCATAGTTCGAATTGTTCAAACATATCAACTATTGCCTTACCCAATAAAATTATTTATTATATAAGCTCGTAGTGACAAAAGTGCATTGAATGATTTACTATTTGTGCAATGAGTTGAATCTCTTTCAACCCTTAAAATTTCAATACATATGTAAGTATTGGGATTATGACTGCACGATCTAGGACTTGTGAATTATTAATTATGCATAAGTCAGAGATTAAGACCAATATTACTTATGATATGATCACGACTTGTGTTGTTAATACATGAGAGTAATTAGAAACCTACTGCTATAATAACTTATTATGAGTTTAATTATAGAACGTCATTCTTTCAAAGATGGCAAGAACACGACGCACCGCTAGAAAGCAAATGACGAGGCGACCAAGTCCTGAAAGTATCCTCAGGGAATACCGAACCTACACACGTTGTTGGAGAGATGACCTAGGAGAGTTCCTCGCCCATTATTATCGACTGTGGAAAGCTGCACATCCCCATGGAGCCACTGGTTATGACGGGATCATGCGCTTGATCTTATTACTTCCACCAGACTGGCAGGGATGGGCTACAGAGCTCGCAGGTGACTACGTACACACTGCAGAAGAGTCGTTTGATCCAGAAGGCGATTTTCCACGGTTCATCGCAGCAATTCACTACACCTATGATGCCTTTGGCAGAGCATTCAGGGGACCATATATGAGGCCAGGAGACCTTGCTCCTGTTGGAGTTCGTCCGGAAGAAAGGACCCCACTTATGCCTACTCAGGCTCCTATAACAGCAGATCCACCCATCCCAGTGCAGAGTGTTTCCCCACAACTGTCTGTTCTCGGTCGTCGATGCCGAAACGACTTCGAGGCCGGGACATCACGTCCAAAAACCCAAAGGAAAGAGACGCCACCACCCCAATCACCAGTCGGTACACCCCCGATACAGCCACCTCCACCAGGGGAAGAGGACCCCATTTACAGTGCGGCCATGAAACAATTAGAAGAAGTCTTGCGTCAAGCACGCGAACTTATTGATAAGGGCAAAGCCCTGGCAGGCACTGACAACGATGAAGGTGAGATCTTGCGCCAGGCACTCAAGACTGCTGAAAAAGGGAAAACTCCAGCCCATGATGACACTGGGGGAAGTAGGAAGAAAACTCCAGGCAAGACGAGTTGGAAGCCACTACCTGCTCAGCCTCTTTCCCTTAAGAAGGGTACTACGACCTCCGATGCAGGAACGCCCTGCAAGGATGTGGTGAAAATCCGACTTCTCGGTGGTCGTGTTCAGCTCGGGGCAGAGGGTGAGGAAACAGAGGACTACTACCTGGATATCGACTCCGAAGAGGATCCGGAGGAAGACCCAGAAGAGGATCCGGAGGAAGACCCAGAAGAGGATCCGGAGAAGAGCAAGTCTGCTAGCTCCCATGGATCGATAGTCTAGGGCAGTTGTATTTGCTTGTATGATGTATCTCGAACTCGTGGGTTGTAATATTCATCTATCTAGGAAGTTGTTACTACAGGAACGGTAACTACCTATGGACCGTTCTATAACTCCATATTATTCGAAGAGGCCTCTAGGAGGCAGAATCTTTAAGTACTTATATATAAATTCACGCCTTCAGTAAATTCGTGTGTTAAGTACTTATTATATTTCGTTGATTTAAAAGTTTTGCATACGATATAGCTAGTACAAGGAATTGAAGAAGCAATGAACGAGTGTTAGAATACATCTACCATGTACTAATAAACATATTATATTGACTTATCAGAATGCCACCAAAGAGAGGACGTCCAAGAGGTGGGAGAAGAATCCCACAAAATGATGAAAGAGGTCCAGAACCAGGGCCAGAACCAGAAATAGCTCCACAACCAATACGGCCAGAACGTAGAATAGAGGAATTGTTTTTACGTCAAAACCCACCTGTATTCAGCGGTACAGGAGATCCAGCTGAGGCTGAAACTTGGGTGCGTGCAATCGAACGCATCTTCAACTTTCTGCGCTGCACCGACCAGGAACGTTTAACCTGTGTATCTTTCCAACTGACGGGATCGGCTGACTTCTGGTGGGAAGCCAGAATGAAGACAATGACAGCTGATCAACTAGAAAACCTCACCTGGGAGCAGTTCAAGATTGGGATATATGATAAATATATACCCAAAAGTTACCGAAAGAAGAAAGAAATGGAATTCTATAACCTGAAACAGGGGAGGATGACGGTTACACAGTATGATAGGATGTTTTGCGACATGTCCAGATATGCCCCAGAACTAGTTGATACAGACGAGAAAATGGCTGAAAAATTTTGTGCCGGTCTAAGGCATGAAATCAGGATGGCTTTGGCTAGTCATGGAGGGTTGTCGTATACTGAATCCCTCAGTAGAGCTCTAGACATTGAGGCAGCAATGCCATGGGAAAGACCAGTGGCAACACCTATGCCACCACCCCCACAAGCCCAATCCCAGAACTACAAAGGGAAACGAAAATGGGAAGGCAATTACAATGGCCAAACTGAGAAGAAACCATGGCAGGGACAACCACCCCAGCAACAGGGCTTTGGAAGGCAAGTTGCTCCTAATCAGGCGGGGAACAACCAACAGAAAACTTCACCCTGCCCAAAGTGCAACAAAAACCATGGTGGAATCTGCAAGGCTGGCAGTGATAGTTGTTACATCTGTAACCAGAAGGGGCATTATGCAAATCGTTGCCCAAATAAGCAACACGGGATGAGCTTAAGGCCAAACCCACCATTCCAAGCCCCACATCTGAGAGCTATCCAAGCGCTACCCCAGCCACGTCATCTGCAATTGCCGCAGCCTCAACAATCACATCAACCACAGCTGCCACAACACCACAGCCACGTCAGCAGCAACAAAAGATGCAACCGTATCACGCAAGAGCCTATGCTATCAAACAGAACCAGCCCGAGAAAAACCAGGGAAACCTGGCAGGTATGGGCATGCTACTCAACACACCTGTTGTACTTCTGTTTGATACGGGTGCTTCACATTCTTTCATTGCAAGTGCATGTGTGGACACCCTAGGACTCAAAATAGAAAGATCTAATCAGGACATGAGTATCTCTTCACCAATAGGAGGAACAATGACAGTAACGCATGTTTGCTCGAACTTAGAATTGAACATAGGATCACTAGAGGTCATAGCAAACAACGTATATGTTATACCGATGTCGGACGTTGATATAATCCTAGGAATGGATTGGCTAGCTGAAAACTACGCTACAATCTTATGCAAGGAGCGGAAGATCTCTTTCAAATTTCCAGAGAAAAATGCTTGGGAATTTCACGGGATAAGAATGGGTAGGAGAATACCAATTATATCCACCCTACAAGCAAGAAAGATGATGAATAAGAAGGACTCTCAGGCATTCCTCGTGTACCTAAACGGGAAAGCTGAGACAAAAAGAGCAATTGAAGATGTGGATATCGTACGAGAATTCCGTGATGTGTTTCCAGAAGACTTGCCAGGATTGCCACCTAATAGGCAAGTGGAATTTACCATAGACTTAGAACCGGGAGCGGCGCCAGTATCAAAGGCACCGTATAGGATGGCTCCAAAAGAATTGGAGGAACTAAAAATTCAATTGCAGGAACTACTGGACCTAGGTTTCATCAGACCTAGTGTATCCCCATGGGGAGCACCAGTTTTGTTTGTCAAAAAGAAAGATGGCACCTTGAGAATGTGCATTGACTATAGAGAGCTGAACAAGCTAACACTCAAGAACAAATATCCTTTGCCAAGGATAGAGGATTTGTTTGACCAACTTAGGGGTGCGAGTGTATTTTCAAAAATCGACTTGAGATCTGGCTATCATCAACTGAAGGTCAGACAAGAAGATATACCCAAAACAGCTTTTCGAACAAGGTATGGCCACTACGAGTTCGTAGTTATGCCATTCGGGCTAACAAATGCACCAGCTGTATTCATGGATCTCATGAATAGGGTTTTTCACCCCTACTTGGACAAGTTCGTCTTAGTGTTCATAGATGACGTCCTCATCTACTCCAAAAATGAAGAAGAACATAAAGAGCATTTGAGGACCACTCTACAAACGCTAAGGAATGAACGACTCTACGCCAAATTCAGCAAATGCGAGTTTTGGCTGAGAGAAGTCACATTTCTAGGACACATCGTATCATCAGAAGGAATCAAGGTAGATCCTGCTAAAGTGGAAGCAGTACAAGAATGGAAGTCGCCAACAAATCCAAACGAGATCAGGAGTTTCTTAGGATTGGCTGGCTATTATCGAAGGTTTATTGAAGGATTTTCGAAAATAGCAAGGCCAATGACGCAACTGCTCAAGAAGGGGATCAAGTATACTTGGACGGACGAGTGTGAGGAGAGTTTCCAAAAACTCAAGAAGATGCTAACTACTGCGCCGGTTTTAGCAGTCCCCGAACCAGACAAAGAATATGTAATCTACACGGATGCGTCCAAAAATGGACTAGGTTGCGTGTTGATGCAAGATGGCAAGGTAATAGCATATGCATCACGACAACTTAGACCTCATGAGTTGAATTATCCGACTCATGATCTGGAACTAGCTGCAGTAGTACATGCATTAAAAATCTGGAGACATCACCTATATGGAGTTAGGTGTGAGATTTTTACTGATCACAAAAGTCTGAAGTACTTTTTCGAGCAAAAAGATCTAAACATGAGACAAAGGAGATGGCTCGAATTAGTAAAGGACTATGACTGTGGTATTAACTACCACCCAGGCAAGGCTAATGTAGTAGCCGACGCATTAAGCCGAAAAGTCTCGTCAAAATTAGGACATCTTCTCACGAGAGAAGTTGAGCTTATAAAAGAATTTGACAAGATGAAGATAGAAGTGATTAAACCACCTGGAACTATAGCAGGCGTTGTTGAGACAATACCTAGTTTAAGAAAAATGGTGCTAGAAGCACAAAGAAAGGATGAGAAGATGGAAAAATTACGGGAAAAGATAAGATTAGGAGATCTCAAAGATTTCCAAGAAGCACCAGACAATGCCATACTCTTTGAAGGAAGGATATGCATTCCTCAAGATGAAGAACTTAAGAATAAAATCTTGAGCGAAGCCCATGATACCCCTTATACTGCCCACCCGGGAAGTACTAAGATGTATCAAGATCTAAAAGAGAATTTCTGGTGGGAAGGAATGAAACGAGATGTAGCCTCGTTTGTTGAACGATGTCTTGCTTGCCAGCAAGTGAAAGCCTTACACCAAAGGCCTTACGGGGAACTACAACCCTTGGAGATACCAGAATGGAAATGGGATGATATAGCAATGGACTTCGTCACAGGATTGCCAAGATCCAAGCGAGGTAACACGACTATATGGGTCATTGTGGACAGACTTACGAAGTGTGCGCACTTTATACCAATCCCAATCACCCATGGATCCGACAAGTTAGCTCAACTTTATGTTAGAGAAATTGTGCGTTTGCACGGAGTGCCAAAGTCAATTACATCGGACAGAGATTCCAAGTTCACATCCAGATTCTGGATCAGTTTACAAAAAGAACTGGGCACAAGATTGAATTTTAGTACAACTTTTCACCCACAGACAGATGGTCAGTCTGAAAGAACGATTCAAACATTGGAGGATATGCTGAGGACAGTAGTGCTAGACCAGGGTGAAAACTGGGAGCACATTTTGCCACTCATCGAGTTTGCATATAATAATAGTCACCAAGCGACTATCGCTATGGCACCCTACGAAGCACTGTATGGGAGAAAGTGTAGATCGCCACTTTATTGGGATGAAGTGGGCGAGAGAAAAATCCTAGGGCCAGACACAATAGGTGAAATGATTGAAATCGTTCGCCAAATCCGACAGAGGATTAAGGAGGCCCAGGATAGACAAAAGTCATATGCTGATAAACGCCGAACTGACTTACAATTTGAGAATGGAGAAAAAGTCTTTCTGAAAGTTTCTCCATCAAAAGGGATCATTAGGTTCGGAGTTAAAGGGAAACTTAGACCCCGATTTATAGGACCCTATGAGATCCTAGAAAGAATAGGCCCAGTGGCTTACAGGCTGGCATTACCGCCAAGTCTAGGAAATGTCCATAATGTTTTCCACGTATCACAACTTAGGAAGTACGTTTTCGATCCAAAGCACGTGATACACCAAAATGAGATGATCCTTAATCCAGACCTGAGCTATGAAGAAAGACCCGAAGCGATTTTAGATAAAAAGGTGCAACAACTCCGAAATAAATCAATCACCTCAGTGAAAGTTCTTTGGAGGCACCATGGACAAGAAGAAGCTACGTGGGAGCTCGAAGACAAGATGAAAGAAAAATATCCAGAGTTGTTTAACGAAGGTATGCAAATTTCGGGACGAAATTTATTTTAAGGGGGGTAGTATGTGATGCCCCGCTCTTTTAAATACATATTAGATTAAATATGTGCATTAGTTATAAAATTCTTTTAATTATTTATGGTGATTATTTTGTTCAGATAATATTATTTCAGCAAAAGTCTGTATAAGAGATACAGAGCTGCGATTTAATATTCAGTCATGAATGAAACCAATAATTAAATTTATTGGTTTAACTATACGTTTGAGACTTTGTTTTACCAGTTTATTGATTTAATCAATATTATTAGAAAATTTAGATTTATAACCGATTTTATAAATCGTGTTATTTAAATCAAATTGCTAGAATTATAACTTGAGATCATATGCATAATAATTTTATTATTTCGCATTATATGAGTTAAGGTATTAAGTCGCGAATTAATTCCGACTTTCACGTATTAAATCTCAAGATTGAGGATTTAATTTATATAAATACGACGAGTATTTATTAAACGAGAATTGGAGAATTATTACAGGAACTAGGAGAAACTAGATCACGGCACTACACGTATGTCTCGATTTTTCATCCAACACATCAATTCCTACACTATTCCCTACACTATTCCCTACACTATTCCCTATACTATTCATCTTCCCCTCCAATACACCATTACTGCAGAAGGAGATTGTAAAGATTGCAGATTTCTTCCTGTAGTATATCTTAACTCCATCACACCCCAAAGTCTCCTGTAGGAGAAGAAAATCACGCCAATATCCACAATTTTCAAAAGCTTCAGCACGCCGAGAAAGAAATTTCACGGTAAGATCACAATTGTCAAAGGATATAAATTTCAACGATCAAATCTTCAAAAGTTGCAACTCCAGGTACCAAAATTTCCACCATTTTGATTCTGTTGTCTGCAGAAACTCCTCTATAAATTGAGGAGAGTTCTGCAGAAGGAAGAAGTGCAGCGAGCAAGAGAGAGTTTGAGATTTGTTTTTTTTTACTTGCAAGAGCTCAAGTGAGCTCCCTTCGCCGGGCCATTACTTCGTCGACCGGCCACTAGGCTCTGAACCGAGAACGTGTACTCGTTCCTCCATCTTTAGGCTACCAAACCCAACAATCGAAAGGCCGAAACCTTCTCTATATTTTCCCGACCAAAGGCCACAATATCCTTCGGAGGCCAACGTCGAATTCCCGACTTAGCCACCGGCCAACTTACGGCCTTCGTTTCTCACTATCCTTACGACGAAAAAGGATCGAGAAACCACCGTTGTGTAGCCTGATCTATCTCGCACGAGGAAAACTAAGTCGTAGACCTTCGCGGCTAAACCCCATCGCGGAACGACGACCAGAAAAAAAAACCCCGGCAAACAACTTCCATTAGTGCTCACTTGGACAAGGGTAAGTTGACGCCCTTATTTCGATGCATTCCCGTTTCTATTATATTATGAGAAATTTCTGGGGTATAGATGGGAGTGTGATAAATATTCGTACAAAGTTTCATATCATTTGAACTTCGTTTACTACCCTTTTAAAATTCGAGAAGTCTACTGCCCGTATCTGCTAAAACTGTTGTGAGGCAGATGATTAAGTTAATTATTTCAGTAACCATATGTTGATATTTAGCTCTCAAATTTTTATTCTATGAAGATATATGTATTAGCTATCTACATATAAAATTTGAGCTCATTCAGGTAACGTTTGCTAGTTTTCAAAAATCTGGACTTTCAGTTGGCAGAAACTGCCGAATCTGGTAGGCGATGGGAAAATCGCTATATCTCTTAAACTACTTGGAGTTTTTCAACATACTTTTTTTTCAATTAAACTAGACTCAAAGAGGTTTCTATTGATATAAAATTCGACTCCATACGAGTTCGGAGTAAAAGCAGTTTATTAGTTGAAGTTGAATCTATACAGTTTTGTTGAGATTGAAATGTTTCTAAATAATTCTTATTAAGGATTTTAAAGTTTTATTGTTGATAAAATATCACTTTTAGTTTATAAATGAGCTATTGAGATATATAAATATTCTGAGAAAGATTTCATGAGAACTTGTTGGTAAAATTATATTAGATGGAATAGTTGATAAATGAAATATTAAAGATTTATTAATTAAATGGTTAAAATATTAAAATTATTAGATCTTCTCGAAAATTTCTTTTATAGTTAACTCCTTTTATTATTTTAAAATATTTTTACAAATGTTCCTAAAATCTCACAATGAAATTTTCATCAGGAATTAATTAGAATTTATTAATGACTTATTAGTTCTTTTAATAATAGCAATATATATATATTGATTGGCATTATTAAATGGGGAAAAGGAAAATATTTTATAAATTATTCTTTATTTATAATGGATAAATAAAGGAATAATATAAAATGGGCTTTCCTACATCCTCAAAGGTACATGAAGTATTTCGATAAAAGAAGAACCATTGTATATGAGTTAGATACAGTCGTTTAAGGAAATATGGGTAGTTAGAGAAATGAGTGAATAGTGATTCACTGCATTTGTTGTTATCTTTTCTATTATTCACTCGAACACATGTTTCGTGTTATCAAAGGTTCAAATAAACAAAAGCGCCTGAGTAACCTATCGCGCTAAGGAAAGAGAATCATTGTCTTAAGTAGCAAAACACTGCAATCAGGTAGGCATTACTTTCGTATATATCAAATGAGCTTAAAATGTTACATTCAAGCAAGTTATTTCATGACAAAATCTTTGAGTTGAAGTTATTTCAAGTATTGTCTTGCCATAAAATGTTTTAATTTCAGTATGATATCTATCTGATATGGCTTTGCCAGTTATCATGTAATCGAATTCGGGTCTTGAGCAGTTGATAGCTATCCTGCCTTGGCTAGTGTACACCAGTGACCGTGAGTCATCTAGCGGGTTGGCCGGTCAAGTGACCGTGAGAGGTGGCCACCTCTCCGGCATACAGATTCAGATATGATAGATTACAAAAGAACTTAGTCTGATCAGACGAACTTTAGAATCACAAATGAATTTAGTATGCTTAGGGCCTTTTTAAGTAAAAACCCTTGGTTATACTATTGAAATGGCATGACAATTTACATTGATTATGTATGTATATGATTTTCGGCATATGTCTACTGAGTACTTTGTACTCAGCCCTGCATGTATTTCTAAATGTGCAGGTTGAGCAGTGATGAGTGATGATGGGGTGTCGTGCGGAGCTTTGTCATATTTACTAAATAAACTCTTGGCGATACATGTCTTCATACATGTATCACGTTCTCATTTCCGCTGCGAACACTCAGTTATGATGCAGTTTATCCTATTATGTTGGATTGTCAAATCAAGTTATTGTTTAAACACTTAAATCGGATACTCATGACCGATTACTCGTTATTATCTATATATATGTGTGACTTATTCTCATATGATGTCTAAATCTTAATTTAATTCATTTATAATTTTTTTATCACCCCTTTCTGTCCCCTCTCCTAATTTCCCTTCCCTAGTCACGGTTTCCCGGCTTACCTATCCTTAGTTAAGTCCGGTCGTGACAATTTTTATCCAACTTCTCAGTATTAAATTTATCCGAGGGGGGTGGGCGGATTATTAGTATGAGTTAATCCCACAAAATAGCATGGAGAAGTAGGATTAAGTATGAGTTGACCATATTAACTGCACATGATATCAAACATCACACTAATCTGTATTAATTTAATTTATCCTACCTATAAACTCATATCAAACAGGCCCTTAGTATATAAATTGAAATTTGTTGACATAATGACATTTTACTGTATTAAATATATTGTAGAATTAAAAGGTACTCCCTCCGTCCGCCAAAATTATGTAAAATTGCTTGGGCACGAGATTTAATAAAATTGGTGATGATTTTGATGTAGTGGAGAAAGGGTCCCACCACTTTATGAGATGTGTGGTTGAGATTGAGTTTTGAGTGGGTTTTTTTGTAAATAAAGAGTGTTAGTAAGGATAAAATATTAAAGAAGATGGTGGGACCATTGCCATAAAAGGAAAGTGACATAATCTTGGCGGACGCCAAATATAGTAATTTTTACATAATCTTGGCGGACGGAAGGAGTATGTATATTATATGAAATCCCATAAATTACCTAGAGAGCATTTTAGTTACAAGGTAAATAGCTTGAGTACTAATCGTAATTTGCCTTTTTATTTACTTGAACAATTATTAATTAATAGGTACAATTTTGTCGGTTGATCAATAATAATATAAAATTAAAATTAAAATTTAAAGTGAAAAAAATCCGTGAAAAAAAAATTAAAAATAAAGTGAGATAAAATAGAACATCACAATTGATACTTAGCAATAAACAAGACATAATAAATAATCAAACCACTAATGGTTTATATATTACTTCCACAAATATAACAAAAAAGTAAAAGAAAAAAAAAATCAAACACTCTAACTTACAAAATCACTCAAGCATAAGAGAAACAATCAGCTATCCTCTAACAAAGAACACCAACACTATATACAGTAATGATGAAAGATCAAACCATTTTTGGTATGCTATTTCCAAACATGAAGAAAAATGGGCTTTTTCAAATTTATAACTCTGTATGAAGTTCCCCTTTGAGAAGTCTGATTATGTGATGATCAGAATCACAAGCAGTTGCTTCTCATCTCGGACCAGAGAGCTCTATGGCCTGTGCAAGCAACGAGGAATCATCGGTGAGGTCGGAATATCGCTCCGACGAGGAGAGCTCCTGTGTCTTGAACTTGTGTGAGTCCACTCTCTGAGATGCCTCCCATCTCTCTGCAAGCCCATCGCCTTCAAGCATACGAACAACCTCCGACATCTTCGGCCTCAGCCCGGGAAGATATTGTGTGCACAGCAATGCCACCTTCACTATCTCCTCTAGCTCGATTCTGTCGTAGTTGTTCTTGAGATCTTTGTCTACTAGATCCTCTAGCTTCTTGTCTTGGTGAAGATTCTTCACCTGCAAATGGTAGTATATACAATGTAAGAGACATTTTCTAACAAGATCAAATCGAAACTAACTAATGTGGCTCACCCAATCAAGAACTGCTCCCTTCTGATTAGCTGATTTGCCAAACTGCAGTGCTCTCTGCCCAGTGATGAGTTCAAGGAGAAGGATCCCAAATCCAAAGACGTCGGTCTTCTCGGAGGACTGGCCCGTGGAGAGGTACTCGGGGGCTATGTGGCCGACTGTGCCACGCACAGCAGTCGTGACGTGTGAGTCCTGATGGTCTAGGAGCTTTGCCAACCCGAAATCACCCACCACTGCCTCGCAGTAGTCATCAAGGAGTATGTTTGCAGCCTTGACGTCTCTGTGGATTATCTTCGGGTCACATTGCTCGTGGAGGTACAGCAGCCCCCTCGCAGCTCCTAGGGCGATCCGCTTCCTCGTGCTCCAGTCTAGGACTGGTTTGGCTGCATCAGCATACATGAACATGATCAATCAAGCAAGGACAAGTTTTGTTTTGTTATGTTTTGATTTTTTAAATCTCTAGCTTTACCTTTGAGACGAGAAGCAACGCTGCCGTTGGACATGTAGGGGTAGACCAAGAGCTTCTCGGTTTCTGTCATGCAAAAACCATACAATCTGAGGAGGTTGCGATGAACAGCAAGGCTGATCATCTCGACTTCTGTTTGGAACTGTCTCTCCCCGCCTGCTGTGCTGCCGTCTTTGAGCCTCTTCACAGCCACGGCCGTGCCATCTTGGAGATAGCCCTTGTAGACGTTGCCAAAGCCGCCTTTTCCTAGGATGTTTTTGCTGCTGAAGTTGTTCGTCGCGTGCTGCAGCTGCCTGAAGTGAAACCTCCTCAAGTTCCCGAGTGAGACTTCCTCGTGCTCACGATCTGAGATTATTGACACGATGTGTATGGATCAGTTCAAGAACTCAACTGGCCTAGCCTACTTCTGCAGATGAGGATTGGGGATTCATACCATTGACATCGAAGAACCTTTGCTGCTTACGCCTCTGCCTTCTCCAGAAAAACAGCCCAAATCCAGCAGCAAGCAGACAGATGGCCGCCACACTTGTCCCAATTGCAAGGGAAAGCTTGCGATATTTTGATTTGGCAGAGGTAAGAGCTGCTCAGAGAAGAAGAATGCAAGGCAATGTAAGGATAAACAGACATATATATATATATATATATGCAAGATTTGAACAACAAGATAGGAATTTTGCATCATACTTTGTGAAGTGTTTAAGGTCATGGACATTGGCATCAATGCTATGCCGCCAGCACATTGAGGTTCATAACCTCTCTCACATATCAAGGGGTTCCCAATGACACTGCCATCACAGTAAAATAAGCCAAACTCTCTAACTTCCATTCCTTACAACATAAACAGATAGCAACGAGATCAAAACAGCGTAGCATAGCATATGGCTTACTTGAACGTCTTTGAAGGGAAACGAGGCACAGGGCCGCTCAAGTTGTTGTAAGACAAGTCCCTGAAATTAAGACACACCAACATCAAAAAACACAGTTCTTGACAGAATAGAGAAGTTTTCAAGAAAATCGAAGAGGGAAAAGGGATTCATTTACACTAAAGAAAGCTGAGTCAAATTGGTTAGTGACATTGGAATCTCTCCAAAGAGACTGTTGTTGTTGAGCCTCCTGATATAACAACACAGACACCATTAGATCTCAAAACAATTTGCAGACTTATATATGTTTCTTGGTAATTATTTTCAAGAATTCGAAGCTCGATTCTCACATGTACTGAAGAATTTTCAAGTGGCCTAAAGCAGGAGGGATGCTGCCCCTAAACAGATTATTTGAAAGATCAAGTGTTTGAAGCTTCAACAGCCTCCCAAGCTCAGATGGAATAGGTCCGGTTATGTTATTGTTCTGCAACAATCTATCATACAACAATCCATCCATCAAAAATCAAATCTCTTTCACAGAATAACAATCAAGAAAATGTGTGAAAACATCAATCTCAAACATTCATTGTTTTCACTCACATTATCTGAAGATTAGTCAAGTTCCCAATGCTAGGAGACAGTGTGCCAGATAAATTCTGACTAGGACTCCCTCTGCACAATACAACAATCTAATAACCAAATTAACCCAAAAAAAAAAGCAATCTTTCTCAAACCCTCCAAAATTTGGAGAAATCTACATCAGAAATCCTTACAGGCCAATCACAAGATTCTGTGAAGAACAAGTGACCATAGTCCAGCTACATGGATCAACAGCATCACCATCCCAATTATCAAGAACCCCATGTGGATCCCTCAAAGCAGCTTTTATCCCCATCAGAGCTTGTACTGTACAAACACAGAAAATTAAATACACTAGTTGAAGGAAGGTACAACACCCTTAAAGCATATTCAAGACAGCATTTTTCATTTCTGGGACATGATTTTTTCTCTCTCTTTTACCTTCAAAGTTTACACCTTTTGCGGAAAGCAAACCGTTTGCAGAGCTCCAAAAGCAAAGAAACACGACGGCCCAAACCGCTGCTTCACTCTTTCTTGGCGTTTCCATTGACAAAACAAAACAAAAGGGAATGCTGTAGAAACTCTCTACTGCAAGTGGTGAAGGAGATGAGGCTTTGCAATGTCTGAGGTTGTAATAATCTCAAGATGAGGAGAAGCGAGTTCTTGAATTCTTTGCAGCAAATTCATTTTCTGGCAGTCCAAGAAGAAAAGTTGCTCAGTCTTTTGTGTTGTATAAAGGAAACTAGCATGCTGTCACGGGTCAGGTGCTTGTCAAGGAAAATAATATTTTACTTCAAAAAAAGTATAGCCTAAGATGGGATAAATATTACCACCACATCATCTAAATTTTTGTTGTCTAAGAAAATCTTTGTGATATTCATTCAAGATTTCAAAATTTTCGAGTAGTTAATCAAGACAAAAAACAAATTAAAAAAATAAAAAATAATGCCCAGACAAAATAAATCCAAGTATCTACATGGGCCAGTGAGTTCACTAGGTAGCCATATTATTTCATGGAAAAAGTAAATGTGGGAGTAAGTATACAACATAATCTTGTCATTTTCTCTCTCAACTTTATATAATGATAATAGTAATTATTTTTTTCACTTTGGGAAATACGAATTTTTGATGTATATACTGTATACACAGTTATGGCGAAGGACAGAGGGGGAATCCAACATTCCCTGAGTTTGGCCATTCAATAAAATCCCAAAATTTAATATATATTTAAAGAAGAATGTGAGAATTTCAATGAAAGTAGCGTAGATATTGATAGTGGTTTTGGTCACCTTCCCATTACCATTATCCAATAAAAAAGAATTTTTGCAAAGACCATTTATATCATCATCTTTTCCCTTTGGCTGCTGTACTTGATGCATTTGTTCATCATTATTTTCGTGGTGAAAAAAGAATCACAACATGAATTCTGTGTGACCCACTTGAGTTAACGTTAATTTGATCGGTCAAATAAACGTGTCTTCTTGCCCCAAAAACATGAGAAAAGAAGAGGAAACAAAATTGCTTTATTGGGTGTTAATGTTGAGTAGAAAAGCTTCTCAATTCTAGTAGGATTTAGTGGGTTAGATTCGTTAGTTATCGACTTCAAATCATCAAATGTTTATGATTTATGAGCCTTCAATCAATGTGTGTTATTTGTAAATTATTCAGATAACAATAAATTTATTCGAACTCTTTTAGTTTTGTAGTATTAAGCTCGTTGATCGACGAACATCTATTCACTGTGACAAGTATAATGTGTCTACCACTCATAAAATTAACATATGAACTAAAATTATCGCATCAATAGTGGACACGTTATACTTATCCACGGTGATCGTTTCTGTTGACGAACAAGCTAAATAAGTAAAATACTAACTTATTACTTTAGAAATAATAAAGTTATAAGGATAAATATCACTTCAAACCCCAAATTATTTTCATATAATCGATTATATTTTGGACTATCAAAAACATAGTTTTAAAACACGAACTGTCGAAAAGATTCGTGGAACAGGAGTGGCATATTCGGGTGGAAAAGCTTTGTGTTCAAAGAGAAAATGAAGAGGCTAAAGGGAGATCTTAAGAAGTGGAACTCCTCGACTTTTGGTTCTATTGAGGTGAACATAAAAAACTTGAAGGATGAAATCCAGAGATGGGATGTTATTGATGATTCGTTCGGGTTGGAAGAAGGAGAACTTATCAAGAGAAACGAAGCCGCGGCAAATTTGATCTTACAGTTGAAGAATAGAGACAGCTTACTCTCCCAAAAATCAAGAGTTCGTTGGCTTGCCGATGGGGACGTTAATAGCAGTTATTTCCATAAGGTGATCAAAGGTAGAAGACTTAAAAATGAGATTTCAGGCTTGTGGATCAATAATCGATGGATCGATGAACCTTCTGAGGTTAAAAACGTTGTTAAAGCTTTCTTTCAAGCTCAGTTCCGGAGCAGGCCCCGAGTTCGACCTCTGCTCCCAGATAACTTTGTGGAAAAGAAAATTCCTGACAACTATCGAGAGTGGCTTGATTCTCCATTCACAGAGGAGGAGACTAAAAAAGCAGTGTGGAATTGCGAAGGGGGAAAGAGCCCAGGCCCTGATGGTTTTAATTTTGTTTTCATGAAGCATTGTTGGGATATTATCAAGGCAGATCTTTTGGAGGTTATGAATGAATTTTATTCTCATGGGAGATTGGTTAGAGGTTGTAACCCTTCTTTCATCGCTTTAATCCCTAAGAAAGAAGGTGCTGCTGAGCTGAAAGATTTCAGGCCTATTTCTCTGATCAACTGCCTTTACAAGGTCATTGCAAAAGTTCTTGCTTCCAGAATTAAACAGGTCATGAACTTCATCGTTTCTGAGTGTCAAAGTGCCTTTATCGAAGGGCGGTTCATTCTTGATGGAGTGGTGGTGCTTAACGAGATCGTGGCCGAGGCTAAAAGGAGAAAGAAAGGTCTTACTATGTTCAAAATTGATTTTGCAAAGGCTTATGATTCCGTTGAGTGGGAATTTCTTGATACAATGCTTGAGAAAATGAATTTCAGTCCGAAGTGGAGAAGGTGGATTTCGGGATGTCTTCAGTCGGCTTCGACCAACGTTCTTGTCAACGGTTGCCCTTCGGGGAATTTCCAGCTTGAGAGAGGACTCCGTCAGGGAGACCCTCTCTCCCCGTTCCTTTTCATCATTGTGGTTGAAGGGTTGCACCTATTATTGGAAAAGGCGGTTTCTAAGGGGCTGTTGGAACCGTTTCCTATCGGCAACGGAGAGACTCGAATTTCCCACCTACAGTATGCCGATGATACGATGCTTATTGCCACTGATAAGAGAGAAAATTCGTGGGCGTTTAAAAGCATTCTTAAGTTATTTGAGCTGATTTCGGGCCTTAAAGTGAACTTTGATAAAAGCGTGATGGTGGGAATTGGTTTGGATGCTCAAAGAACCAACGAACTGGCAGCGATCCTTGATTGTCAGACGGGCAGCTTTCCTATCAAGTATCTTGGCATTAAGATCGGTTCGAGTACTTACAGTTCAGCGGATTGGAATTATCTAGTGGAGAAGGTTAAGAATAGAATTGGTAAGTGGAAAAACAGGAAAATCTCTTTTGCTGGGAGGTTAACTCTTCTCCGTTCTGTTCTCTTGTCTATTCCGATCTACCAACTGTCGTTTTCTCTGTTGAACAAATGTCTGTTATCTCAAATCCGAGCTTTACTTTGTAACTTTCTTTGGGGAGGGGGGTGGAGGAAAGGAAAATTCATTGGGTCAAATGGGAGATCCTGTGTAGAGATCGTGGTCTTGGAGGACTTGGGATTAAAGACTTAGGCTGGTTTAACAAGGCACTTATGTCAAAATGGATCTGGCGCTTCCTTGTGGAGCGTGATTCTTTGTGGGTTCGGGTGATTAGAGCATGCAGGGGGGAGCTAGTGTGGGATGGTGAAGGTTTTCAAGCTCTTGGAAATAGGGGGGCAAGGTCGGGGTGGTGGAAGAGGGTGTTGGACTTGAGTCGTGGAGAGAACGGAAAATGGCTTAGGGATAATTTTGTTGTCAAAATCGGTGAGGGGGACGGGTTCTTATTTTGGCATCATGTTTGGGTTGGTAACAAGAGTCTTAAGGATCTGTTCCCTCGACTCTTCAGGATTAGCAATGATCAGGGGGGAGTTATTCGTAACATGGGGGAGAGGGTTGAGGGGGCTTGGGAGTGGAAATTTGGCTGGATCCGTCAGTTGAGAGGGAGGGAAATCGATCAATGCTCTAACCTTCTTTCATTAATTCAAAATGTCGAAGTTCTTGCAGGTTCATCTGACGGATGGAGATGGAAGGCTGATCCGAAGGGTTCGTTTTCGGTCAAATCAGCGTATGATGCTCTCAGTTAGGCTGCTGAATCCGACAGAACCTGTGACAAAGAACCGGAATTCGCAATCACATGGAAAGCACCTGTACCGATGAAAGCAAAAACGATGGTATGGAGGATCTTGAAAGGAAGGATGGCAACGTGTGATAATCTCCAGAAAAGAAACGTCATCACCTCGAGCAGCGACGCAGTTTGCATCCTTTGTAAGAGAGAGACAGAAACCGCAGACCATCTCTTCTTCGTTTGCTCGGATTCTTCAGAAATCTGGTACAAAATTTTACAATGGCTCGGAAAAAGCTCGTCGCTTCCACCCAATACTAAGTCTCACCTTCATCTCTTTTCTAATCTCGGAAAGAAATCAGATTGCCCTCTTCTTACTTGCATTTGGTTTTGTTGTGTTTGGTGCCTGTGGAAATGGAGGAACGATTGTAAATTTAACCAAGTTCAGTGGAGCTCGGACAAAGTGTTGGCGGAGATCAAGTCAAGAGTGTGGAGTTGGACTATTGCTTATAAGGTGGCTCACTCTTCTTCAGACTTTAGAACTTGGTTCTTAGATGTTTTGCTGTCTGATTAGGCTCAGTTTTGTGTTCGTTTGGCTAGGCTGTTTGGCTCCTTTTCTGCTTTTTGCTCGCATCAGCTTCTGTTTTGATGTGGGCTGGTTTTTGTTTTGCTGTACATTGGTACCTCTTGTACCGGGCTCTTTCCCTCTTTTTATCTAATTACTTTCTTCCTGATCAAAAAAAAAAAAAACACGAACTGTCGATTCTGTATCACTTGTATCCTCAGTCTATTTTTTGGCAACGAAAAATTGATGTGACTTTTTTTTTCAATTAGTAAGACACAAAAAGACGTCATTTTGTGCCATGTGAGTTTAAAAATATATACTGTGCATTTGGTGAGTCACGTTAATTTTTTTTTTCGATTCTGAAAAATTGATGGAGGATTAATTAATACAAAATCGATAATTCATAATTTGAAAAATGTATATTTTAGATAATTTAAGATATAATTGATAGTAGGAAAAAAATTTAGAGTTTAAAGTGTATATACCGATTAATAATTAGATACAACTTATATTACTTCCTCCGTCCACGAAAATTGTATGGTGGAATTGAGGACATTGGTTTTAATAAAATGGTTGAGATAATATATTTTAAATGAAAATTAAAAATACGAACTTTTCTTAGGTTGTGATAAAAAGATAGTAAAAATTTGACGATGAAACGCAGTCTGTTGGTAAGACGTTTCTCCTCCAACCAATAGGTTGTGGGTTCGAGTCACCTAGAGGGCTAGAGTGTGAGTGTGTTTTTCCTTTCTTTGGGTAATAACAATTTAAAAAAAAGATAGTAAAAATTTAAAATACCCACTTTTGTTAAGTTGTAATGAAAGATGCTCACTTTTATAAACTATTGTGTTTATGCTCAAATGGACTAACTTTACCCTTAATGTCTCAATCAATGTACTTACAAGGCAAAAATACCTTGTTGTGTGAGCCGATGAGACGGTCAAGGCTTACAAGGCGGCAACCTACTTAGTGAGACGGTCAAGGCTTACACGTTTTCTTACATAATTGTACTTGTGTAAAAAAAAGTGTGAGACTTTACACAAAAAACAATGAAAAATCATCAAAATCCAATAGCAATTAAGACCACGTCCCCTAGGAGACACCAAGCAGTACGAACTTCTACAGTGAGGCTCAACATAAGAATAAATTAATTAAGCTTGAACACAATGATATTCAGCTTAACTTCTAGGGCTCGTTTGATACTGGTGATTTGGGTGTATAGTATGTATACCTATGATACCCTAATATCTTGTTTGGTAGTAGGTAATACGAAGCACACAAGCATTTATAAATTAAGAGCTCGAAAATATTATACTGATTTGAGAGATTCTGTATACCACCTACATCATACCAATTAAACAACATATTATATTTTTATGGATATTTTAATGCATTCTACCAAACACTATATTAATATTGCATGTAGTAAAAGACATTTTAATAAAGTAAGGGGGTGGGTATTTTTCATAGACATATTATGGGGGTGGGTATTTTTATATATATACACTTTCAATAAAATATATCACACATTATCTCATATCGCGTATCAAACGAGCCCATAATACACTAGTGTGTCTTAAATGTTCACATGACAAAAATAATTGTGATGGCATTAGTAATTTTAGTTTTATGATGAGGAAAATTTGTAAGTGTTTATACTACTCTTGAAGTAAATTTCGTTTTGTGTGTAACAACCTGCAAACTCTTTTCTATGCAATACGACTGCGAGTCTGCAATAGTATGCAAATCATACTGATAAGCTCCACTTACAAAGTGGAGAGAGAGAGAGAGACTGAGAGAGGAGAGAGGTGTATCAAATTATTAATTGAGAGAGAGAGAGAGTTGAGCAAAATAAAGCAGTGGAGCTCCACGCCTCACAATCTCTTTTTTGTAAAAATGATGGAAGAGGCAGAGAATTTGGCTTAGATTCAGCCCATTTGGAGAGCGTGACATTAGTTCTATGATTATAGGAGACAAACATGTTTCTTCTTCTCTTTATTATCATCTTTTGTTTCTGCTTTTTTCTTTTTTCTTACAAAAAGATTACTCATCGATACCACATTACATTATCTCTGCACATGGGACATGGCAACTCATGTAAAGAGGAACAAACAACACAGAATCTTTATTTTCATTTGTACAAGATTCATCGAGCAATCAAAGTTAAGATATTCAAAGACTCTCATTTATGAGAGGTCTTGGGTTCAATCTCGTCTGCGTGCACCCGCCTGCATGTGGGGGTGACTTATTTAATTATATAATAGATATATATTATTATAATTCTAAAACAAAAAGAAAATACTACACCTTGTTAGGCCAAGTTTGTGAACAACAAATATATTTAATTTCCAAAGAGAAATAAAGAAATAAGTTAAAGTTGTTTCCTCTTTCTCTTTTTCTTTTTTCTTTACTAAAGAAGAGAGAAAAATAGAAAAGCTTTAAAAAAAATGCATGATTCTGTTTTTAGCTTTTGGCGACAAACACGATCCTTGAATTGGGGTAACGTATATTTTAACACAAATTTTAACCTTTGTGTAAAGTATTGCCAAGTGTGGTGGTAGTTTAATAAGCTAACTATTAACTATTGACATAATAATACCTCATACAGAATAATTAAATCCTAAACTTCGCATTATTTTTCAATTATTAGATGTTTTCTAATAGTTTATTTTAATTTTTTACTTAGAAGCTTAGTTTCATGTATTTAATCATTAGCATTATGTTGAATTATGATTTGGTTTTTTTTATTATTATTAAATATAGGACTTATACTACTTTAGTTGGACTAACAAGATTATGAGATTTATCACTGATTCCATTAACTTAACTATTTAAAAATACAAAGAATGCAAGATTGGTCTCATATAGTCATATGTAAGACCAGTTGCGTGGAACAACATACTCCCTCCCTCCCTGAAATAAGTTCCTCTTTTTTCTTTTTGGGATGTCTCCCAAATAAGTTTCTCTTTCTTTCTTTCCATTTTTGGACAACTACCCCACCACTAATAATACTTTATTTATTCTTACTTTTCACTTTTTCACCACTCTCAATACTAATTATAACACTTTTTCACCTTTTCATCACTCTCAATACTAATTAAGTATAACATATTTTTCTCCACTATCAATACACTTTACCATTTTTCCTTAAAACCCGTGCCGTCCCCAAAGATGAACCTATTTTGGGGACGGAGGGAGTATATAACAATACTTTTCATAGAAGAAAGCAAATACTCCTATAATGTTGTGGCGAAATGAATAGAGCATTGTATTAACTTTGTAAGATAAGAATCGTTGTGTAAAAGCACAAACCATCAAATTAAATTTTTTAAAAAATGGTACTTGAACTCTTGAACTCGAAATCTATATAAATATTGAATTCTAAACTCTATTTTTATGCGAAGAATATCCACTCCATAACTATTCCTGAATAGACAATTCAATTATTTTCATGGACGTTCACTTTGAGTCATAAGATGAATAGATAAAAATAATCTAAGCTAATTTATTATTTATTTTTTAAAATTTATTAATGTTGAACCTATTTGATAATTTTTATCTTTTAAATACTAAATTACATATTTTAGCAATCTACCGTATCACTCAAAGTAAACGTCCATAAAATTATGGGTGGATCCAGCCCAATGTAGCTCCATTTTTTTTATACTTATATACTTTATCCGTCCTATTTCAACTTGTTTCTTTTTTACATAATTATCTAGGATGAAGTTAATTAAATTATTAAAGGGTGGGTGCAAAGTTAAAAAAGAGTGAATCTTAAAGATTCTCAATTAATTAATCAAACATAGTAGGTGACAAGTAAATATTGGATCTAATTTTTTTCTAAAATGGAACATAACGCTTGAAGTGGGACAACACAAAAAAGAAAACAACATACTTGAAATGAAATGAAGGGATTATTATATTAGAGCCAATTCGAAATTAGTCCAATTCAAAATTATCAAAAAAATAAAATAAAATTATTATAACTATAAAGTGCTCGATACGAGCGAAGAAATCAGACTGAATACCTCAACACAATTTTCTCAAACAAACTTATTCGATCACTATCATAGCATCGACGCCACAGTCAATTTAAATATTTTTTCAGCCCACGATATTACTAAATTCTGAATCAACTTCTATGAAATGACGCATAATTCTCACGACCATTGTTCGCACAAAAAAAAAAACGTGTATATTGAAATGTTGTCTGTCAAGTTGTTAATCAGAGATTCAGAGTCTTCCATATAATTCACGGATAAAAAGTTGAAAAAGAAAAGGGAATAAGAGAAAATTACCAAATTGACACTTTGAGCTTTTGGACCAAATATTGGGGGTTTTCTTATAAAAAAAACAATATTTTATTTTTTATGCGTTCTATTTGATTGTAAATTTATCATAGAAAAATGAAGGATAAACAAAATTTCACATTTTAAATTCTTTATTTCTTTTCCCACATTTCCTACTTGACTCTTACTCATTCCTCATTTAAAGGGTGGAATTTTGTTTATCTTTCATTTTCTCATGATAAATTTACAATTAAAGAGAACGCGTCCATATATGAAAACTCTAATTATGTTATCTAAATGAATGATCACATTGCCACAAAACTTATTCTAGATTGAGTGAACATCGGATGTTGGAATTAAGTGCCAGAACATTTTTAATAAGGATTAATTGCCTATAAATACACGAACTATAATTGAATTTTGGTTTTTAAACAAATCTATTTTCTTGGTCAAAAAATACATAAATTTTTAATTTTTTGAAATTTGGCCTGAGCTCAAAGTTCTTTGGTTAATAACTTGATTGTCTGAAGTTCGATGGACAATCCGAATATCCCGTTAGAAAGCTCTTGACATTATCATTCTAATAATACTTATAATTTTGGGTTTTGGTCATTGTAAGTGATCGAAAAATGACATGAAAAATGATGTCATGAAACTCTGCATTTTTCTGATTTTCGACTTTTTTCGGTGACCAAAACTCAATAATATGGATATCATTAGAAAGTTATCATTAATATGTTTCCAACTGTACCTTCGAACTGCATATCGGACTTCAGATAATTAAGTTATTAATCAACGAACTTTTGGAGTCAGGCTAAATTCCAAAAAAGTAAAAATTTATGTATTTTTTGACCAAAAAAATAGATTTGATTAAAAACCAAAATTTGGGTATAGTTCATGTATTTATAGGCAATTAACCTTTTTAATAAATATGTTGTGAGTAAAATTAAATGCATGGAGTCTTCAGCTTTGATGTGCAAGAAGTGTATATTTAAGGAAAAAAGATTAATCATATTGTATGTCGTTAATTTTTAGCGTTATTCATAAATATCTTTAATTTTTATTTTCTCTTCAAAACTTCATTTTTAATTTTTTTTAATAAAAGATCTCTAATTTTCAATGTTTTTCAAAAAATATTTCAACTCTCGTTTTACATTAAAATACCCCGAACTTTCAGCATTTTTTCAAAAAATATTTCACTACATAAAATTCGGCAGCAAAATGATGAGTTACTTCGCCGAATTCTTTTTTTCCACCTCAACCAACAAAATGACATCGTTCTGCCTAAAGATCTATTAAGGTGACTCATCATTCCGTCGCCGAATTTTGTATAAGGAGACATTTTTTGAAAAACGCTGAAAGTTGAGGATATTTTCTATAAAACGCTAAAAGTTTGGGGTTTTTGAATAAGGAACGAAAGTTTAAGACATTTTATAGGAAAAAGTTGAAAATTTGGGATTTTTAAAGAGAAAACGAGAGTTGGGAGCATTTTGAGAAAACATTAAAAATTGAGAACATAAAATATAATTAATCCTAAAACAAATGTCATTTAAATTTGAGAATTAGACTGCTTTTAATGCCCATTTTTCTTTTTCTTTTTTTATGAAATAAACAGACATTGACACATGAAGATAATTAGAACAACTTACTTATCCATAAATATGGTACTACTACATCATGAATCTAAAAAGAAATCCTCCTACAAAAGAAAAAGGAAAAAAGAAAAAAAAAATCAAGTTGTGGGCCTTTTCTTGAATGAGAAAAGACTCTGATTATTACAAGCAATAAGACAGACACACTAAAATTATTGATTTAGTAACAAACGCAAGGAGCCCAAATCGTACACCTAATCGACCTAAGTGCCATAAAAACTGTATTTTATTCTTTCATATATCAGTGCAGGCAAAAATAATGTCCAAAAAAGAAAATATTCTTGTCCATAAAAGGTTTAAGTACAATAATCAGAAGTTATGAAATAAATAAATAAAAAAAACCTAGGACAAACATATGGGTCACGAGTGTCCGATTATAATGTAAGAGAAAAAATTGACGAAACAGGGGAGAAAGATAGAAGGCTTTAAATATGAAAATGACAAAAATGTCCAGTGGGATTAGGGGCGATGGATGAAGCACAGCTGGGTAAAATTGTCCGTTTCCTCTTTGGATACCAACACACAATATATAGAAGGTGGTGTGTGAGAGGGAAATGATGCTTTGGGACCGTTTGCCTCCAAACTACTCAATCCAAACATTGCAAATACCCTAATTTCTTGCTACTATATTCACATTTCTTTAGCGTTTATAATTTTCAACGAAGATGGGAAATTTTAGAAAAAATTGTAATTTTTACATGATCTTTCAATTAAGTAAAAAAAATACATGAATTTATATTTTTGTTACAATTTTCACCTGAGTTTGACTTTCGACGAAATTAGAGCTTAATTGATAGTCAAAAGTTCACCTGATGCTGGTCTAACTTTTGATGATGAGGAGTATATTTAGAAGCTCGGAAGTCTAAGAAAGCAAAAATTAATATATTTGACTTAATTTCGACGGTCAATTAAGCTTTAATTTCATTGAAAGTCAAACTTAGGTGAAAATTGCAACAAAAGTATATATTCATGTATTTTTTTAGCTTAATTGAAAGTTCAGGTGAAAATTGTAAATTTTTTCAAAGTTCGTGTATTTTTTGGCCGCCATAACCCTTATTTTTTTAGTTTCATGGAAACTCGCAACCGTTACATCCCGTACGATTATACGTAATGGGTAAACTCATGTTCATGTGCAATAGCCTGTTAATCACACGTAAAGAGTAAATCACGGTTGAAAAACAAGATGAGAGTGTAGGCACGAAAATTTTATAAGAAAATAATGATATCTTATTGATTTTATATCTTTGTTTATTTTGGAATTTTATGAAATCCAAGACTAAATATGATATATTATTAATAAAGATATTACCATATTTCAAAGATAGAGATCAATTTCTTTGGCAGCAAGTCAAATCTAATATTGATATATATCAATCTTCAAGAGCCAATAGGATCGTGCCACGTCAGCCCTAAGCCCATAATCATGTGGGCTTTGGCCCAAAGCCTGACTCTTCCTACAACTATAAATTAGGGTCTCCATATCAGTTCTGTATAAACACACCAAAAATTATATTCAAGAGCTCAAGAGTTGAAGAGAAATTCTCTACGAATTCTCTCCAACATTCAAGGCGTTCTTCAAGGTGTCCCTACGAAGTTCTTCGATGGAATCTTCTTAAAATTGGCGTTGATCCGGAAACAAGGCAAGAGTCATCCACGTAGGCATTATAAAGCTCGAAGCTCGATGCATACTTTGGAAGCAAGGCGAAGCCCTCCACATCGGCGTATACCTTGGAAGCAAAGCGTAAGTCCTCCACGTCAGCATATACTTTGGAAGCAAGGCGATAGTCATCCACGTAGGCGTTATAAAGCTTGAAGCTCGACGCATACTTTGAAAGCAAGGCGAAGCCCTCCACATCGGCGTATACTTTGGAAGCAAGGCGTAAGTCCTGCACGTCGGCATATACTTTCAAATCAAAGATGAAGTCGAGCTCAACATATACTTGGGAAGCAAGACAAAGTCCTCCACATCAACGTCATAAAGCTCAAAGATCAAGTCCAAGAAGATCGGAGACATATTTCTCCAACAAATCTCAAGGACTACTCAAAGACCAACAAGAATCAGATTGAAGAGAAGAATCAGAGGAACAAATAGAGATAGCAACCCTCACAAATACATTTGATCTATAAATATTGAAATTGTACGTAATTTTATACTCCCTCCGTCCCAGCTTTTTGTAAAACTAAAAGTGGATACAAAAAGCTGGGACGGAGGGAGTATTTATTAAACTAAATACATAAATTTATGTTTACAGAGAGTCTCTTATAACCTAAATAATGTTATTTTATAATTGGTATAGGTACATATTTGATTTGGTGTGTGAGGTATGTTGCTGATTTATTAAATTCGGGAAGTAGGCAATGATTATCTTCCTCCTAATAAAATGTAGTTAACAAAGATATTTATCATATCTTTCTCGATTTCTTTCTTCTAATCATTGTAAGGACCGAGGAGGTATATATTTAGTTTAGTGATCATACCAAACAACGGCATTCAAATAAAAGTGTATATTTTTTTTAACGATAATGGTCAAAATTAGTAAATTGCTACCACAAATGCTCAACTTATGCAGTTTAAAATCCAACTGCCCTTACTATATATATGGAGCAACAAACTCCTCAACCCGAGCACTATCACTTGTTTGATCATCTTACTTAATTGATTAATTTGTTTATTAATAAGAAAGTAGTATTAAAACAAATTTATATCGCAAAATAATTTGAATTTAAATAATTAAGCTAAAAATACCTGAACAATTAATTAAATCAAAATTGCATAAATCATGTTAATCAATGTAAATTTGAATATAATATTTAAATATGCACCACCTTAAATAAGTATGGTAGATAATTTAAATATATTTAATATAATTTTAAAAACATATATAAATACATGAAACCAAACATTACCAAATTTGGGTGAGCGAGTAATGTTCACTTCCCCAAATTTAGTAGTCATTTGCCCTAAGTGGTTGTTCTCTTAGTAGCTAACTTCAATTAATCACTCGACCAATAGTGAAGATGAAAACTAAATAGTAACCACTAATTTTTGGAACGAGATTCAGTGTCCCACAATTTTATATGTACCAATATGTTCAATTTTTATATTCATTATTTTAAAAATATTTTTTATAAAAATAAAATTTATTATAATACTATGAATTATACTTAAATTTTATTTCAAAAAATTAAATTTTTAAAAAAATATATACCATGACTTTGAATTTATCAATTAATTATTAGCTAATAAAAGTGAAATTAAATAATAAAAAATAATTATATACCCTAATTTGATGGAATAAATCCTAGTTAATAATCACAAAATTAAACTAAAGCATATAAAATTGAATTTGAAGAAAAAATATATAAGAAAATAAGTAAAATTGAAAGTGGGACACGAAGTGGGACATAAAATATGGTACACTGAATCTCATTCCCTAATTTTGACACATTTGTTTTGGGCATGAAGATTAAAAATAAGATATTAAGAGTGTAAACTGTAAAGTAGATAGGGACCACTTATTTAATGCGTGTAGAGAAGGTAGAGACCATATACTCCATCCATTCCATTGATCTTGTCCTGTTTTTCTTTTTGTTAATGATTTTACACTACAAATAATATGATCACACACATTTACACACTTTTACTACACTAATTTAACTCTCTTTAATAACCATATTCAAAAGAAATGAGACAAGCCTAATGAGACGGAGGGAGTATTATTTTTGAAAAGTGTTATTATAAATAGGACAAACTAAAAAAAAAAGTGTGTCAAAATAAGTAGACTGAGGGAGTAATATTTAAGCTTAATAATATTTGAAAAACTCAAGTTTTGTTTCATCCACCTTAAGTTGCATGTATTTGAATACACACCCACAAAAAATGGTAAGGTTTAATGAAAAATAAACGAATATAAATACTCCCTTCGTCCCACGAAGCATGACACAGTTTTTTTTTATCTGTCCCACGAAGCATGACACGTTTATAAAAATAACAAAAAATTCACCCTTTATTCACATTTTCACTTTTCACCTACCATGCTTAACACACAAAATATCAATTTTTTAATTTCCGTATCGAAAAGAAGTGTGTTATGTTTCATGGGACGGAGGAAGTAACATGGACTTACACATTCCACTACTGCACTTAAATTGATAAGGTCAAATTTGCCAATTAATGGGGATACTTTTGTATGATTAACTTAATTCCCCATCGACTTTGTCTGCACAGGTCGTCAGGTTTTGCCTCATTCTCACTTGAATACATCAAAAAGTTGCATTAATTAAAATTTATTCTTCTTCACTTGACATGCTTTAAAATGGAAACTTTGCATATTTTAAAATCGAAACATGCATGTCTTTCATTCTTGTATTATTTCTCTTTCTTTCATTTTCGCAGATCTCTCACTCGTTCTCACTTAAAATCCGATCAAATCAATCTTATATGTTGATCATTTGTTTTCTTTCTTGTTAATCCATTATCTTCATTTGAATTATGGAGTTATAAGGAAGCAAACAATCCCTATATGAAAAGAGAATAAAATTTGAAACAATTAGCCTCATATATATTTGTATACATTTTGAATTACAATGATATCCTTACTAGAACAAATTAGCTTAAAATATGCAAAAAAAAGTCAAAAAATCTAGTCCAATGAATCTATGAGATGGATGGATTAAATTGAGTACTACATATATACTATACTTACCTAGGGCTCGAGTACTATATATATTCACAATCTAAGATTTAACAGTTTTTATTTTATACTCCATTTGTTCTTTAAAATTGCAATGTGGTTTGGAGGGAACAAGTTTTAATAAATGATTGGAAGATGTCTATAAAGTGTAACTACAAATTTCATGAATAAAAGAAGAATTTATGTTTATATTTATACATATTTATGTTCACATATATACATAATTATGACGGTGGCCATGCCCAAAAAAAAAAAAATCGACTAATTTTTTTAAAAATTTATATTTTTTAATTTTATTTTCAAAAAATTTATTCCTGTTTTACCTTTGTGTGTATTTTTCCTTGAAAGCTCTTGTAAGACATTTTCCACGTGTCATGCTCCTAGTGCGCCACATACACACATTGTGTGGTCTATATTTGGGATCTATATACTATAATAAGGGGCGAATTTATATGATCCGCGCTCCCTATATGTGCATATATATAGAGGTGCACTCCAATGAGACCCTTATTTTTCGTGAGACATTGAGACCTTTATTTTTCAATGAATAAGATATACTCTATATACTGATGAATAAGACAATATATACTGATCAATAACGAAATTTAAAATATTTCGCACCCTCCAGGATTCGAACTCTGAGAAAAAAAATTCGTCCTCTTGGTACAATATCAGCCATAAGATTGATAAAATAAACGTACGAGATCGTGTTTAAGATCTCACTAAAATAAGGGGTCTCATTGGAGTGCTCCCCTATATAATAATAATATATAATTATAAGTTTTTTCCATAAATAAAAATACGATTTAGCGGGAAAATAGTATGTTATTATATTTACTAATGATTCTCCTTTTATACATATATATATGTATAGTATTTTTGGTAATTTAGGGCACTGAACTATTTTATATAGATTTGTGATATGAAAAAACGTAGTAATTCAAAATCTTAACCCACAAAATTTCGAAGCATTGCGATACCGAAAATAACAAGTCAAAAGCAACATGATAGGCACAAACAAAAGAAATGGTCCTACGTTATCTTTTATTATGAAAAACACAAATTTCTTTTTTTGTTCAAAAATTTCATAAGGCCCTCTTCTAATCTACTGCTCACCCTTCTTTCTAACATTCACATTCTAACTACGAAAACCAATAACTAATTTAAAGATTAAGATCCAAATTGTCATTTGTCAATATTGTAGCCTATTAATTAATTACCAGTTACCACACACACAGAGAATATTGAATTACGAATACTCCTCTAGAATTAATTAGTATTCAGTAAACGGAAAAAAAAAATACAATGGTTGCGTCCCAAGTAATGATTTTTACCAAGTGTAATTATAATTTTTTTATTTTCTTTCTAATGGGCCTAAAACCCCTCACAGAAATGGACCTCAAAAAGTGGTGCTTATAATTTACAGCTCAAAAAGGAGTCCAATCACTAAAAGTAACCTTAACCTTATCAAATTCTTTAGCTTATGCTGTCAAATATTTTAAAGAAACTTATAAGTTATTTTAAAGAATTTATAATCCCGATCAACCACCCCCTCGTAGTTAATTAATTAATTAGTACTTCAATGATTTTAACTTATAAGCTCAATTATCCAAACACATGTTTTGGCAACTTATAAACTTTTGAGAAACTACATCTTATAAGCTCTTTGAACATTTTATAATCTGTCGGAGCTTATAAGCTGCCAAACACCCTCTTCGTATTACATAACGATGATCTACGTGTACATAATGAATACACAGTCATTAGAATAGAAATGGAAGGGTAATTGTAAGATAAAAATATAAAATGGTGCTTAATTAATATACTATATATATCAGTTTGTGCAATTAATTAGTAGTGGTCCCTTAACTGTGAGTGAATGTGAATGAAAATATATATATATATATATATATATATATATATATATATATATATATGCAGATGAAGTAGTGAGAAATGATCACAGCTTGATTGCATTTTGTCACTACACCAACACCATGCTGTAACAAGCATAACAGAATGTGTCAAACACAAGCCTCCAACTGGAGACAGAGCTTCTGCATGCAATGGGGAAAAATGGGGTTTTCAGAGATGATATATAAATAAAATATTGCAGGTAGGTGGTGTCACCATCATCGCGTTTTGCTGAAAGAAGTGTCTCAGTCAGTTGGAGCAACCTCACATTGTGGTGCTGCTGCTCATTGCATGCATCTTTGGTCCATCGCGACAATGGGGGCACTACTCACACTTCCCTAAACGCCTATGATATGTCATTTTCTTCCATTTAAAAATATAATATATATATATATATATATATATATTATTCTTATCTTTTTATAGAAGTCCGAATGTGAATACGATTGCAATGTATGCTTACATTTTTTGACTTGATATGTCATCGTTTTCAAATGTGTTTTAGACGAAGAAGAATTTGAGTAGTCTCGTGTTCTTGCGCAGGGAGAAGAAGTATATGTTTGGTGGGAGATAGATTTTAGGGGAGAGATTTGGAAAAAATCACGTATAATGTGGGGTCAGATCATATTTGTTGCTAGGGTTGTAAATGAATAGAGCTACTCGCAAGCTATACGAGGTTTGACTCGAAAAACTAGTTCGGAGCTCGATTCAATAATAAACGAGCCGAGCTCGAGCTCGAGCCTGACAGCACTCGATCGGTTCGTTGAGCTCGCGAACATGTTTGAATTCTATTGTTCGCGAACTTGTTGGCAAGCCTGTTCACAAACCTCCGGTTGAGCCTTCAACAGAATTAGTGCACGAGCCTTAAACGAGTCAAGCCGAGCTCGAGCACCTGAATATTTAAACGAGTCGAGCTCAGACCTTCTAATATTCGACTCGATTCGACTCGTTTATATAAATTAAACTATTTTTTGCAACTCGCACTCAAAAATTAAACCATTTTTTGCAATATTTTATGATCAGATAATTTTGCAACTCAATCAAGAAATCAAGTCATAAAATCACCCTCCTTTAAAATTAAATATAATTCATAAACTATAACAATCCCCTTTAAAATTAAATATAATTTACAATAAGGTCCTCTCAACTGCATTATCTCTAGGTTCATTTGTCACTTGGAAGCTAGTAGGCATTTAAATAATCCATCCAAATTACAATTTGAGCAGCCGAATATCCCAATTGTCGATGTGGTGTGTGTATGTGTGGCTAATAGAGATTGGAATAATAATGTCAAATTTAAGTGAGATTGCATAAAGACAAAGACCATCTATCAAGCTAGAGTACTATATATGGAACTGGAAAAATCTTACATTCTTATAATCGCTTACATAGAGATTTATTTTATTTTATTTAAATGGTTCAATAATAAAATTAAAAGTTGAAGCTGCGCCTATAGCAGTTAAGTTTATGGAGTGGATGGGCCCTTTTTCCTTCCTCTTCTTCTACCTCAATTTTTTATTGGACTGGGCCGGATAGAACCTCCACCTTCTCTTGGGCTGCCGCTGGCCCATCCATCTTTACTGGGTATATTTTATTTTATTTTATGGAGTATTTTTAGAAGCACTCAAATTTATTTCCGAGATGAAAGAAATTTAGAACTACACAATTCACATCTCCTCTTTCACCAGATCAAAGATGAGTTAGGTTTTCATAAAGATGCTTGAATTCAAATTTCTGCAAAAGATTTATAAACTGATGCTCTATCTTCTGACCAAAGAAAATTCATACCAGCATTCATCAAAATTCAATACACCCATTTATGAAGCAAGGCAGTGCAAAAATCAGATTTCTATCACATTATTGATCAGTTCATATCAAGATTCAGCATATCCTTCCAATATAAATAAATTGGCAAATATTGAAAAACAGGACCAATAACTCAATAGTGTTCCAAAAACAAAACTTTTACATCTAAACACTACACAGCAACACCTGCAGCCTTCTTCTCGGTTGCACCAGAGTTTTTAGAAGAAAACAGATCCAAAACATCAGCATGATCTTTAATGTGACTTGGGCATTTCGCCAGGAAGTCGTGCGCCTCAGACTGTCTTCCAGCTGAAAGATACGCCTCAAACAAACGAAGAAACACATGAGTCGCTGGGCGTCTCTTTGACATCATGCCTTGTGTAAATGTAAGAGCATCTTCAGTAGTTCCTCTTTTGGCGAGGTAGGGGATGAAGGAATCCAAATCTGGAGGGTATCCTTGGTTCTTCATCATACACATAACACCTAGAGCTTCTTTGAAATGTTTTCTAGCTAATAGACTCCTCGTTAATGTTCTGTATGTCGAGTGCCATGGCCTTAACCCTTCCTCATTGACCATCTTCGAAAGAAGCTTGTATGCACGCAATGGCTTGTTTTTCTGACAGTATGTGCCGACCAAAAAGGCTAGAGGGCGCCCGCCACAAGTGGAGGCACCCAGTTTCTTAACCATCTTTTCAACACCAAGAGATGCTCCCTCCAGATTCTGCTCCTCACAGAATCCTTTAACCAAAGATATCCACGTCATGTAATCTGAGGAAGGCACCATCTTATCCACAAACTCCAGCGCCTTTCCTGTTTCTCCAAACCTACCGAGCTTGAAGGCAACCTTACGTTGCAGAGCACCAGAAGGTACGTAACCAGCCTCCTTCATCGCTGCCAATATCCTATTGCACTCGTTCATCCTCCCCACACTAATCAAAGACTTCACAACTCCATCGAGGATGTTATCAGTAAATGAATTTCCATTGGCCTTGAAGACCTCAACTACTTTCAGAAACAAGTCCATATCTAGTTCCTTGCTGGCCACTATTTTCTTCAAGAGCAAAGTGCAGTCCTCAACAGACGGCTTATTCCCACCATTCGCTGCAAATTCATACAAATTCACAGCATCCTCTGTCATTTTCTTCTTCAGAAACTGCTGAGAGACACTAACATAGGTCTCCCTCGCCATCTCATGCCCTTCACTTCTCATTTCATCAACGAACCTCCAGAACTTCTGACTGTGATCTTCTTTACCCAACACTCTAGCCAGCGCATTATACGAATGCTGATCATGCTCAAAGACACCACATTCCTCAATCCACCTAAAGAAAATCAATGCTTTATTGGGATCAACTTCAAGAGTCCCTAGCACCCTCGTGACCAGATCACTCGAGAACTCCACATTCAATTCTTTTAACTGTTTCTCCACATCATCTCCCCAAACTTGTTTCCCAATTATTTCACAAACCCTAACACAGTCGCTTCCACCGGAATCTCCTCCGGCAACATCATTGTCCTTGCGGCTAGCAGAACCCGTAGCATACAAATCCTTCAATTTCTCAACCTCATCACTAGCACCATCTTTCATAAACCTCTCAGAAATTCTAAGAAATGCGCCTTTCTTCACACCGTACCCTTTCTTTTTCATAATATCAATCAATTCCCAAGTTTCCTTAACAAGACCATTAGCACCTAAGATCCCTATCATCAGATTATACGAATTAGAGCTCAAAATCTCGCTCTGACTACCCGAAACCCAATTAAAAATCCGCTTAGCAACATCAGGATCAATATCGGGATTCTTTAGCACATTCAAAATCAAATCATGCGACATAATAACGTTCTTATCATCTAAATCAGACTTAATCTCGTCAACAGACATTTCAGGTTTAGCGAAGATTTCCGCTAAGAGAGTAGCTTGATCGGACGGTGGCTTGGGAGGCGCGACGGCGAACTCCGGGGATGACGTGAAACGACGACGGAGTGCGAAGGGAATCGGGATCGCGAGAGGTGCACGTGCAGGTGCGTGGAGGAGCGAGGAAGTGAAGGAGCGAAGATGGTGTACCTGAGAAATGCGAGGCTGAGATGGAGAGTGGCAGCGGAGGAGAAGAAGGCGGAGGCATTGATTTCTCATAGTATCGGATTCGAACAGGGATTTGATCTCGAGCTGTTGTATCTTCGAAGAGAAGGGAGAGGGAGATACAGTTGGGGGGCTTTTGATACTTGTTCAGATTAGGGTTTTTGGGGGAGAAGAGAGAGAGAGAGGGGTAAGGACTGACTGAGGGTGTTTTAATTGAAGTGATAAGTGAGTAATTCCGTCTCAGTTAAATTGATCAAATTTTTTTTAATACGAGAATTAAGAAATTAGTGTTTAGTCTTTTAAATTTGTTTGATAATCGATCTCAAAAAAAAAATGTTTTATAATAAAATTAATACAATGAAATAATCACAAATATCTTTTATAATTTGTTCTATATAAAGAAATTGATCAATTTAATTAGGACGATCTGAAAAAGAATATTGATCAAATTAATTGGAACGGAAAGTATTAAAGAGTTTAAGCTCTAAAAATAAGCTATAAAAATTTATAAACTCTTAAAAAATAAGTTACACACCCCAATTTATTTTCTCATTATCTTATCAACAACACTTATTTTAAAAAAATAACTCAACTATGATTTTTATTTTTATCATATATCATTTTAATTTCATCTCTCTAAAAAAAACTTTCTCTTTAACTAAAAATTATTTCTTTAGCTTATAAACTCTATTATCCACATATTTTGACAATTTATAGAAGCATCTTATAAGCTCCAAGAGCTTATAAATTCTTTAAAATAAGCTTACCTATAACCCTCTAAGACTATCTCTAGTAATGTGACCAGCACAATCATTCAATCATCTAATATTTTTATGTTTTATGTTCACGATAAGTGTGGTATGGATGAAATGACACGAATTAAAAAAAGTATTGAGATATCAGTATAAAATAAAATAGATCCCATTAAAGTTAAATTATTAAGGATATCAAACATTAGTAATATATAGTTTCTATATGTCGCAACTCTAATTAAACAATTTCTAGCTGCAATAATAATATAAGGATTGATTACTGGAATTCAGAAAATTGGGCCAACACATATAGAATTGGGCCGCTGTAACTGGAATTCAGAAAATTGGGCCAACACATATAAAATTGAGCCGTTGTATCTGCTCAGTCACTGAAAATAGTGGGGGCGTAAACAATTGCAACATCAAATTCAAGAACTCTAATACAAGTTTTTCATCATTTTATGATTTTAACTTGAAATATTGTAATAATAATACTACTATGTTTCAATTTATTTCATAATTGATACCTTCAAAAAAATTTGGTCAACATGGTAGGCCTCACCTACCGTCATCAAATTGTAGTTTCAAAGCCTTAGTAAAGCTAATAATTCACGTGAATTAAGAACCAATAGTATTTAAAACCAAAAAATAATTGCTTTTTTTTTATCTTTTTTATTTTTTAATCTTTATGGCTATTTGATAATTTTATAAAATAAAGTGGTTATTTTGATATATTTACTTTTTGGAACTATATATAATTACAATTAAATATCAAAACAATGGACAATTTAACAAAAAATATAACAACTGTTTCCATCTCAATTATATAGACTGATTGAGTTCTACATAATTATTAAAACGGGTCACTAAAAAAATAAAATTATACAAGTTATTTTCTAATATATTCATATGTTCTTTGACAAATAATTAATGCTAGAGTAATCAACAAATTAAATAAAGATATGCATGTTTGTAAATGAACCAAAAATACATGACCTTTTATAAAAATGAGCCTATATATTTAAGACATTCAAAAAAGAAAGCAAACCTATATATATAATTGGAATGGGAGAAATATAATCCAGCTATAAGAAACAGAACAAAAATGTCCTAAACTCATTTTTCAGTTATGACAAGTCTTATTTATATGGCTGTGAAGTACTCCCTCCGTCCCACTAAAGAAGACACGCTTTCCTTTTTGGGCTGTCCCAATAATAAAGACACATTTTCAAAAAATGAAATAATTAGGGCATAAGATACACTAATTAATTGCACTCTCTCACCGCCTCTCTCACTCTCTCGTCTCTCTCAATCCGCCTCTCCGGTCTCCGCCTCTCTCACTCTCTCGTCTCTCTCTCTCTCAATCCAGCTTCTCCGACGAGCCTCCGACCACCGCCGAGCACCCCTCGCCTCTCCGACCACTGACGTGGGCAGAGGGCCGAGACCTAGCCCTAGCCCCGCCGAACAGCGCGGCGCCCCTCCCCCTCTTTTCTCCTTCTCCGCCGCCGCCTGCTTCTCCTTCTCCAGCCGACGGCGGCTCTGGGGCCGCGCCGCGACCGCCTTCCTTCTTACCCTCGCATCTCTCTGTCCGACTCCTCTCTCTTCCCCTTTCGGTTCTCCCTCGTCTCTCTCTCGACCTCTGTGTTTGTCATCGCCGCCTTCTCCGACCGAACAGCCGCCACCCATTCTCTTCTCTTCTCCGACAGATCTGGTTCTAGTGGCTAGGGTTTGCAGGGCGGCAGAGCTGGGGGCTAGGGGCTAGGGTTTGCAAGCGTTCGATTTTGGGCAAGACCCCCTCCGCCTTGGTTCTGGAATCCTCCATTATCGCCGCCCATCTCCTCGCCCCAATTCTGCCACCGCCTCCCTTCTCCGCCAACGTCCGTGGTCGGCGTCACTGCTATTGTTTGTGGGTTCGATTATCTCTTGGTTTGATTTTCAATTGTTTCTGGGTTCGATTTGCAATTGTTTCTGGGTTCGATTTTTCAATTTTTGAATCAGTTTCTGTAATCCTCTATTTTTGAATCAGTTTCTGCAATCCTCTATTTGCAATTGTTTATGGGTTCGATTTTCAGCGGCATAGCAGAGGGAATCGACAGTCGTTGTCGACGGCGGCGGCGGCGTTGGTGGTCGGCGGTGGTCGGAGCAGATGAGAGAGAGAGTTGAGGTTTAATAAAGACATTAATCAACTACACTAATAGTGGTGGGCCACAACACTTTAACAATTAATCTACCTTTCCTTAATCTCCGTGCCCAAAAGACCTATGTCTTTATTAATGGGACGGAGGGAGTAACTTTTTCTTTTAAAAAAAATGACTGTGAAAGGACGTTACTTAGATGGTAGCTCATTATCAAAACTCTCTCCATCCACAAAATAGAGTTCCGTTTGAGCATGGGCACGAATTTTAATAAAATTAAAATTATTGTAAGTAGAATAAATGTACAATTTGTAGGGGTAGTACTGTTAATATACAAAAGTAAAATAAAAGTATATTATTAGTTGAAAAATAGAATAAAAGTAGTATAATTTATAATTAAATATAAGAGATCATGTATGATACGATAGTTCAAAAAGTTAAATGAGACTTTTTTCGTGGACAAAAAAAAGGATAATAAGTAGCAGTACATTTTTTCGTGGACGGAGTGAATATATATTTGTGTTAAGATCCACCATAGTACGTGTTTGATGATCATGCATGCTATTCTTCCATGACTAAAAACTGAATTTTGACATTTTTAGTTAATTTCGTGATTTGTAATTGAGTATTTAATTGTACCTACACATAATTTGTAAAAATTTTGTTAAAAAACTTCATGTTTAACAGACATTTCGATTAAAATATGATTTAAATATTAAATTGTAATTTTTAAATAATATTTTCTCATATTTCAGATACAGTTTGTGCAACGATGATATTGCGCCAGCACAGCAGCAAAGTGCATGCAATAAGATTAAATTAATACATAAGTAAATAAAAAGGAAGAGATGCAGCTATTATAACGAGGATTTGATGACCAGAGAGAGTCGAGCAAAACATACACAATACTAATTCTTGAGGTCCCCAAACAATACATATGAACAATTAATTAACAAATACTACTACTCCATAAAAGATGAAATCATAAACACAAAGTTCAAAACATAAACACCATCACAAACTGAAAACAAACAGTAAAATAATAAAGTAAAAATTATTGGATGCAACTGCATGTTGAGGCTTTCACTTTTTAGTAACTGCACCCTTCACATAATTAACTGCTTCTTGCGTCTTAGTCTGCACCTGCTTTCCAGCCTAAAAAATAAAAAGTAAAAAGTCGAGCCTAATTTATAATGATATATAGAGATACAGTAATTAATTTGGATATATATATATATATAATGATAGTTAATAGTAGCTAGATTAATTACCCCTAGAACTGATGTTTTGGCATTGTTCATCAAGTTGCTGCTCTTTTCCTGCGTTTTCGCACCAAATTTATTACTATTAGATTAACAATATATGTAATTGAGTAATTAAAAGTTATTTGATCAATTCATCAAAATAAGTGGTTAATTGGTTGTGTAGAGGAAATTACCTGAGCTTGGCCCACAGCTTTTCCAGCTTGGTAGCTCGTGTTGTTGTTTTTATTCATTTTGATTATAAAACCAAGAGAAAACTGCAGTGAGAGAGAGAGAGAGAGAGAGAGAGAGAGAGAGAGAGAGAGAGAGTATTGGTGGTTGATTGAGAGGCGTGTTAATTAGCATTGCAATTTATAGAATTTGAGGGGTGGACACGTGTCATGTGTAGATCCACTTGAATTCATACTGTTCAAAGGCAAAAGCTGAAGCTTGCAAAAAATATCTGATTTTGGTCCTAAAATATCGAATGAGTTTTCAACTTTTTGATGTCGGCCATCTCTCAAAATAGTAATAATACTAATAATAATAATAATACTAAAGATAATAATTGAACGTTGCTTGCACCACATGGCCGTAGATATCCTATCCACAACAGATCCTATTATTTGATGTCGGTAATGCTTTTTATTAATTATTCCTTTTTTTTTTGTATATCAAATATTATCACGCATGGTTTACAAATTTTGGTGTTGCATTTTATGTCGCCTTTATTTTTTTTGCAGGTTGGAGATGAAGAATCCTTTCACCTAATCTAAGAGATAGCGTTACCAATGAATAATGGCCATGAACATAAAATTCCTCTAAGTTGGGGTGGATATATATGAAGGAAAAAAATTTGAAAATTTAAGATAGAATTCTTTTTACAGCAGGATATTTGAAGGGATATTTCTTACCAAATAGTATTGAATATAGGCTAAAAAAAGTTAAAATAATTGAGTGGAAAATATCCCAAGCTACATTTCTTGTCACATTTGGGAGGTGAAGCTAGATTTAGGCCGTTGTTCTTATAATCCTACTTCTTTATTTTGCAAATAACTATTTGTTCTAATTTATTTGGGTTAATTTAAACAATTGATTTTAAGTTTAAAGTCTGTTTCTAAATATCATAATGATGTTAATTTAAATAGTATGCTTTAATTTTATTTATATGATAAATGAAGAAACTAATGCATGTGTTCATCAATAGATTCACGTAATATATGATTAAACTCACAATATATAACTAATTGATAGACTTAACATAAATCGATAAACTTAAATAGAGCCATTTGTAAAATAATTTAATTAAAGTTATTGACATATACATCAAATTTAGACTAATTCTTTGAAAAACGCTAAAAAAACATGGATTTATTGATTGTTTGTCACGTTTGTAATAAAAATACCATGATTTGTTATTTTTCTTAGTGGGACTCAAACATGTTAATTTAGGCATGGTGTACAAATGCAAAAGGCATCAGAAAATAGGTCTCAATTCTCTCACTCTCTTTCTTCTTCAATTCAATTATTCTTGCTAAATTCTCTATCAATTATTCCAGAAATTATACCAAAAAAGAGGGAAAAGTAATCGATTCACTACACATGCTTGATTGCATATATATTATTGATAAAGCAAAAGGTCTAGGGTTTAAATTCACTACTCTCATCTCACTATAAAATCAAAGCTCAATTTACATGCATGTAAATGATAGTATTTTCATTCGATCATGCGTAATATTAATCGATTTGCGAAAGTTAACAAGTGTGTTTATTTGATCTTCTTCCATCAATTAAATAAAATATAAAGTACGCGTGAAGATAGCAAAGTGCAATAACTAATTAAAATCAATGCATAAATACGTACAAAGGAAGAGAAATATTTGAGGGGATCATTATTGATTATAGTTATAAAAGAGAATTTTGATGAGAATTCCCATTGATCCCCAAACATTAATTAGTTAACGCAATTAACAAATGAGGCGTTGTTCACTTTTTGGGCGCAGCTGCATCCTTCACATGATCAACTGCTTCTTGTGTCTTAATCTGCACTTGCTTTCCAGCCTATATATAAATATCCAACAACAAAATTTCAATGTTCATTGATTAATTAATTTTTATATATAATGATAGTTAATTAGTTGAATAATTTTTATTTTATTTCATTTTATTAATTACCTCCATAGCTGTTTCTTTGGCATTTTGTGCAGCCTTGCCAGCATTGTCCATCGCCTGGTTACCCTTTTCCTGAAATTTCGATATTAATTGCGTCATATATATTGGGCCAACAATAAATAAATATTAAATAATTGAGTATATGAAATATTAGACAATCGAATATGCTCAAAATATATGATTAAGTGGTATGAGGAAATTACCTGAGCTTGGCCCACGGCCTTTCCAGCTTCGAATTTGGAGTTGTCGGAGTTATTCATTCTGATTATAGCAAGAGAAGATTAATGTAGAGAGAGTGAGTGAATTGTGATGAGTGAGAATTAGATAATTAGTGTGGTTGATTGAGAAAATAATTACTCAGTAGCATTGCAATTTATAGCATTTGATGGTGGCCACGTGTCATGTGTAGGTTCACTTGGATTGGACTATTCAGAAGCCAAATATGAAGAAGAGTATGATTTTGGTCCGAAAATATTTGAGGAGTTTTTACTTTTCGACTTTTGATGTCGGCCCTCTCTCAATAATAATAATAATAATAATAATAATTAAATGTCTCATGCATGGATACCCACGTGCAGAAGCGCTTGGTTTTAAAAATGGTTACACAACTTACACTTATGTTATTGTTACCGCAATAAATATCATCCATAGATGTCTCATGACTCTCATCCACAACATCTCCTATGTATATATTTTTCTAATGTCGGTATCCTTTTTTAACAATTATTCCTTTTTACCCTGAGGCTGCGTTTATTTTGATAAATAAATTTATTCATGGAAAAAATGATAACAAAAATTTATATCTTAAAATATATTTTTTTTTCCAACATTTGACACATGAAAGAGATGTTTATCATTTTTCCTTCCTTATTTTCACTTCAAGGATATATAATATTATCCACTCAAAAAATTGAGTGTATAATATTATCCATCCTTGAAATAAAAATAAGGAATGAAAAATGGTAAACATCTCTTTTGTGTCAAATGTTAGAAAATAAAGGAGACATTTTAAGGCATAAATTTTTGTTATCCATCCTTTTGCATGGATAAATTTATCCATCAAAGTAAACGCAGCCTTATAGGAAATATTATCAGGCATGAGGCCTCATTTACATTGTTGGAGTTGCATTTTGTATTGCCTATTGTTGAACATTTGTAGGTTCAGTGGTTAAATTTAACAATCGAATTTTCGATCGTTAATTTTCAGAATGATTATCTATATATATATAAAAGCTCAACCTGAGCCAATTGGAGCCATTTTGGCGGGAAATTGTATCATCCTTTTAACCAACATGTATTCATTTTTTATTTATCTGCTGTGTAAATTTACAAATATTCAGAGGATCCGCACCTCCAATACTTTGGGTCCAAGAAAATACTTTGGCTCCAAGAAATTAATCAATATAAATATCAATTTAATTGTTATAATTCCCACAAATCAAAGGATGCTTTGGCTCCAAGAAATGATCTAATATAAATACTCACAAGTTCTCATTCATTCCGTCATTACCATAAACCAGGGGAGAGAAGAGGAGATAAGAGGGAGCAAGATGGTTAGTGGTTATGGCCGATCAGTTCGACGGTGATGGCAGTGGATCGGTATTATGAAGAGGTGAAGAGAAATAAACAATGAAAAAGAAGTTACTGTAAAGGGATTGTGGCTGGACAGCGCTGCCGGGCACCACCTGCGCCACAGCGGCCGACGATGAGAGAGCAAAGTGGCGGCGGCGGCAGGGGTGGCTGCTGCCCATTCTGATAAGAGAGCGAGAGAGATTGATGGAAGGCGGCGACGGATCTGGAGAAGAAAGGCAGACAGCGAGGAAGGAATGATTCCGGCGAGGTGACGAGAGAGAGATGGTCAGAGGGGGAGAGATGTCGGAGGCAGAGAGAGAGAGGCGCCGATTCCGGCAATGGCGCCGGCGCGACGCGGCACAAGAGGAGCCGAGTGGGTGAGAGTATATGTCAGTGCGAGTGTGCTGTGTGTTTTGTGCTTTGAAAAGTAGAGAGAAAATGAAGAAGCTCTCTCTGTTACAAGAGAGAGAATGAAGAAATTGAAAAAAAAAAAATAGAGAGAAGATGAGATGATGCGGCGCTGCTTGGCTTTACAATTAAAATTAGGGTTGTTTAAATTGTACTCCATTTGCCTTTCAAAAAAGTTGTACTGCATTAGCTCCAAAAAAGAAAAATTGTACTGCAATTTGTATTCTTTTTATCATCATTTTATATTTTTTTAATTAGTTTTGTTTGCCTAGATTGTTGAAACTAATTGATTTTTTAAAACATGAGAGATTGATTTAATTAAATTTAGTTTGAGCTTTTTATTTCTTTAACGTAATAACTTGGGCTTTATATTTCAAATATTTTAATTCAATTAAGATTCCAAAATTACTTGGATTTTTATATTTAAAATTTACATTTTAGATGGTAAACATATTTAGTTATATGATTAAATTGTTATCATATTTATTTATATAGTTAAATCAGTGTATATTGTTATATTGAAAACATTATTCTAATGATATTATTCGCTTTAAAAAATTGATACTAATTATTAATTTACAAAACTTTCTATTTTTGTAATTTACCTACCTTTTGAAATAGTACTACTAACTAATAAAACACAAATACTGATAAATCCTTATTGTTAATGTCTCCGTAGTCTGTCTAATATAGAGTCATTAGAGTGTAATAGAAAGTTAGGAAATGAACAACCCACTGTAATACCATTGCTCTAAGCAATAATAAGCATGCAACATGCTTAATTAATTGTTTTATAATTACTCATCGTTGATAATGATAACTAATTATTAAACAAAATGAACTTGCTTGAACATCAAACAAAAAAATCCATTATAAACAAATATGTAAGTTGAGAGAGAGAGAGAAAAAGAGAAAAATTCACTAAAATACGGATATGCGGGTACCGGCCTAATACTCGCATCGGGTATTAAGGTATCCGACAGTAGCGTCGGGGTGGGGTCGGGATCGGGTAGGGCAATTTGGAAATTTTTGGGGTTGGGTACCCGCAAAAATCAGATAGGGTACCCGACCCGCCCCGTTTAGCCACCCCTATTTTCATAGGTTGGATTCATTTTATGTTCGTATATCAATGGTTACTAATTATTGATATTTGAAACTTGAAAATTTTTTATTCTCAATAATATTGTTTGTATGAAACTCTATGAAATTGATTTATAGAAAATATTTTGTTATTTATTATATATATTTTGCTTTATTTAATATTATATTTCTTTTTATATTTATAATTATATTTCATATATTTGTGAATTTCGTACCCGTGCGTATGCACGGGTAAAAATACTAGTGTAAATAATTACTGATCAAATCAATCTTTAGTTTGATCGCTAATTGTATTAACGATCATTTTTTCAGTTTTAACTATTAAATTTGTGGTCGTTAAGTCGTATTTTCTGATAATGTATTATTATTCGTCAGATATATACCCTCTTTGTCCATAAGAAATAGTAGTATCTTTTGCTATTTTGGAATATCTATAAAAATTAATTATCTTTCATTTTTATAATACCGACAACTTATTATCCTCAATATACCCACTCTTTACTCTTTCTACAACATGGTGGGCCAATTTCTTCACTCACAATATAATTAATTATTATTATTAACATCATTTTTTAAGTGAGACCATTCACAATACACTCAACCATTTTTATTAAAACTCGTATTGTCCCCTTCTAGAACTATTTTTTATGGATAAATGTAGGAGTGCAATTTTTACTTTGTATGCACAAATTTCATTTGTTTTTTAAAAAAATGTCTCACTTCTTTTTAAGAAAAATTTCATTTTCTTTTAAAATTTCTCACTTATGTAATACATGCGGCGGGTCATGCAAGTTGTGCACGGGTCTTGGCGCGGAGCTCCATATGCATACATGTTGAAAGTTCTTGCTTCTGCTAGTCTGAAAATGTTGGACTAATTGTTTGAACAAATAATCCAACAGCTACTGTGAAAGCAGTAAATATAGCTTAAAGTAAGAGTCAGGGGATTTTTTAGGACAATAACTTATGTTGATTTGAAAATTAGGACAAAAACTTTTGGATTTGTAAAAATAGGACACTAATATTTTTTAGAGTAAAAATAGGACACTAATTAATAAGTGTCGTAAAAATAGGACATTTCTCGGCCGATAATTGGCCGAAAAATGTCCTGCGGATGCAACACTTATTAATTAGTGTTCTATTTTACTCTTAAGAAAAATTAGTGTCCTATTTTTATAAGTCCGAAAGTTATTGTCCTAATTTCCAAATCAATCTAAGTTACTGTCCTAAAAAACCCTCGAACTCCTTAAAGTAATGTGGTGCTAATGAATTCGTGAGATCTAGGAAAATATAAATATCATTTTACTTGAGGTCTTGACGACTGGATTTGATAAAATTGGCGTTGTTGCTGGGGAGTCGGCGTCCTAGTATTTTGGTATTCTTCTTTTGTTTTATGTTTTGACCTTTGCTTTGCATGTTCGTATCTAATCGTTCGTCGTTAAACTTGGCCTAATGCATTTTTATACGCTAAAGAGTAAAATGGATACAACGTACGACTGATTGAGTCTTATTTATATATTATTAGGAAAATTTTACAAAATTGTCATTTTCGCCAAAAAAAAAAGTCCTCACAGTCCCGTATACTTAATTTTTTTTTTTTAATAAATAATGACAACGCACAATTCATTTATTTGAGAGAATACAGTTGTGTGTGCGTATGTACATCTTTTCAAATTAAACTACATAAATATTTAAGTTTATTATAAAAATATAAAAATTGAAAAAGTCATTTTCGTGCATGGCACGAGGTGACACTTGTAGTAAATAAAAAGAAGGAAAAGAGATATTTGAAGGAAACAGTGTTTATTTTGAGCTAACTATTCTTACGTACAGTTTCCAGATATAGGGTTAGGGTTCAAGTTAACTATTCACCCTCATATATATATAAAAGTTATAATTTTTTATTACGCCCGCAGCAAAGTGCAGTAAGATAAATACACAAAAAAAATGGAAGAAAGATATCGGAAGGGAATATAATTGATTACCCTTAAAAATAGATTTTAATCAGAGCTACAGCCAACACATTAACAACAAATGACTGCGAAAATGAAACCCTAAACACAAACTTCAAACTAAAACACCATCACAAACTGAAACAAACAGAACAATAACAATTAAAAAAAAAACACATTTGATGATATGAAAACATCTGATGAATCTTTCACTTTTTGGCCGCCGGCGCAACTGTTTCCTTCACATAATTAACCGCTTCTTGCGTCTTAGTCTGCACTTGCTTTCCCGCCTATATATCCAACAACAAATTAATATATCAATGTCTAATTAGCATGAAATATCAATGCTTAATTAGCATGAAACAATGTAATAACAGATTACATTAATTTGTACATATATATATAATGATAGTTAGAGATTATTAATTACCTCCATAACTGATTCTTTGGCAGTTTGTGCAGCACTACCAGCTTGCTCCATCAGTCCGGGACCCTTCTATAAATTTTTTTTTAAAACATATACTAATTTAGTATCTAATTAAAAGAATATTAGGCGATCCAACATAATAGTATGATTATATTATTTAAGTGGGGAAATTACCGGAGTTTGGTCGGCTGGCTTTTTATCGGCGTTGTCGGAGTTAAACATTTTGATTTTGGAACAAGAGAAATGTAGAGAGAGTGTGTGTGTGTGTGATTTGAGAGAAAGACTATAGAAAGTTTGTAGCATTGGTGGTTGATTGAGCATTGCAATTTATAGAATTTGGGAGGTGACGTATCATGTGTAGTTCCCATTGGATTAATTGGGACTATTCAAAGGGAAGATGCAACAAAATATCTGTTGTGGGTCCAAAAATGATTCGAGTTTTCAACTTTCGATGTCGGTCATCACTCAAAAAAATTGATAATAAAAATAATAATAAAAATGTAAACTTTGAAATTGGGTTTCACCGCATCCACATGTTATATGTATGTTATGTTATTACCCCGTGATTTATTTCATCCTTCGATCCTATCCACAATAAATCCTAGTATATTTTTCTGATGTCGGCAGTCCTCTTTTAGCAATAATTCCTATATTAGTATATATCTAATACTCATTTCCTCTCGTTACAAATGACTCACTTTTCATAATGGGACGTCTTATTATAAATATTTCATTTCTTTTTTGGTAATATATTCTCTTTCTATACTTAATATTTAAATAATAATAATAAAAAACGTATATTAACAGGAATGATTTACAATGAGCCAATGATTGAAATTTTACTCTGATTAGAATATTTTTTGTCACGATTATTGTCTTTAATTTATGTCTAGTAGAGTATCTTAGATTGGATATTTTACTGAGGGTGCGTTTACTTTGATCGTAAAATTTTTATTGGAAAAAGATGGATAAAAAAATTGAGAAAATATTATATTTTTCTCATTTTTTTATCATATGCTTACTAGAGATGAAAATATGGGAAAATATTGAAAAATATTTTCACACCCTACCTTGGGATAATATTATCCAACATTGGAGAGAAAATGAGCTGCCCGAGAAAAAATTTCACTTTGTCCGAAGAAAATTTTCCATCATAATAAACATGTGAAAATTGTGAAAAATTATTGAAATTATACATTTTCTCTTATTTTCCATCAAAGTAAACGCACCCTAAAAATACTCTTATCACTCTAAACTCAAAGAGATTCCAAAATGAAATTAAGCGGGTACGTTAATTTGGCTAAGCTTATTTTAAAGAGCTTATAAGATGTATTTTCTTAAGATCTTATAAGTTGTCAAAGTGTTTGGATAATCTATTTATTTTTATATACGACAATTATCACTTTTATACATCAATAAGTATAACTTTAATCATAAAAAAATGATATTATTATTTGAGTTATTGTTAATTTTTTAAGAATAACTATCATCTGTCCCGAATGGGACACCAAGCTGTGCGATCTTCTGTGTGAACAGTGAGGTCCCGAGTTCAAACTCCATTGCTCCCCCTCCCCAACTCCCCCAAGTCAAAAAAAAAAAAAAAGAATAACTATCATCTAATCATAAGAATTGTCACTTTTATAACTATAGTATTTTTTTAGCATTAGAACTATTAGTTTTATTTAAAGGATTAAATGTAATGCATGTAAGATCACAAACTTTGGCTTAAATACGTTTTGCACACGAACTAGATTTGCACCAAATCATCCATATATTATACTCCCTCCGTCTCAGAACAAATGTCCCATTACTTTTGGGCACGGAGATTAAAGAATGTGTAATTAATAGATAAAGTGGGTTGATGAAAATTGCTTAAATATTTTAAAAGTAGTTATAGAGAGAAAATATGGTGGGTGGACCCATAAAATTTCTATAATTATTTGCCAAAAAAGAAATGAGACACTTGTAATAGGACATCCTATTATGGAAAGTAGGATATTTATAATGGGACAGAGAGAATATATATTCATACGTTTATAATATTAATTGGGTAAATATCATGAAAACTCCTAAACTATACCCACTTTATCAAAAATACCCTAAAACTTTTGAAATATTCTCTAAACCCTCAAACTATCAGGTTTTTATCAAATATATCCCGCATCTATTTTTCAGTTACCAGAAACGTGATGTGACTCGCCGAATGCCACAATGTAACTTATATTCTATTTTTTTAAAATGACATGGAAAAAACGACTTCGTTTCGTACTATATTCTTTCGTGTTTATCCCTAATTCTAGGTTATTAGTGTGAATTTCAAACACGATAGGAGTGAATTTTAAATTTCAAAGTGACTTTTTTTTAAATGATATGGTACAAAACGACGTTGTTTTTGTCATTGCATTTTTAAAAAATAGAATATAAATTACATTGTGGCATCCGGCGAGCCACATCACATTTTTGGTGACCGAAAAATAGATGCGGGATATACTTAATAAAAATCTAATAGTTTGAGGGTTTAGAGAACATTTTGAAAGTTTCAGAGTATTTTGAATAAAGTGGGTATACTTCAAAGGTTTTTATGATATTTACCCATATTAATTTGTCGAGGTTTAAGAGTTAAGACAGGAATCATGTCGGCCGAACAACCAATTTATAGCATTATTTCGTATACACTCGTGCACTTATAATCAACCAATAAAAATAATAAAAAATAGCATAAAATTGAACTAAAGAATTGTGCAGAATATGTTACTAATTCAGAAAAAAAAAATGAATGAAATCTTGATTATCGGTAAAGCATAAACATATGGGAAATGTGATCCCATTCATGGGATCCATATTAATTAAAGGAAGGCAATTACATTATTAGCCTCCTAACAATTCGGCTAACCCATTTAAAAAAAGATCTGGCCGCTAATTCAATTAAGATCAAGAATTGAGACTGAGTCTTATTTTATAGTATAATATTCAGTCTTATTTTAGCGCGACCATATATATATATATATATATATATATATATATATATAGGGTGTGGTTCTAGAGAGAACTACATTATTTGTGAGAACGGGAGAACCATCAAATCTAATGCATCCACTGTAAAAATTAATGCATTCGCTGTTAAAATTAATGCACTAAAAAAATAAAAATAAAATGCTCCCTTCAGGATTCGAACCCAGGATCTGCATTCATCCAACAAGATGATGCATCCACCGTAGATCTTGATGATCGAATGGCTGAAAATGGTTCTCCGGTCTTCTTTTATTTATGGTTCTTTCTTGAACCTCTCCCTATATATATATATATATATATATATATATATATATATATAGGAAGAGGTTCTAATAAAAACCTCTTTTAACATGAGAACTAGGAACCACATCTTAGCCTTTAAATTTGAAGATCTAATGGATAGGATTAATTTGGAAAAATCAACGCCTAAAATGGGGTTAGTAGTTGTAGACATCCGTTTCTTTTACTTTTCCATTAGTCTAAGGTTACATTTGTCTTTTAGCAATTACTTAATTAAACCTATATGATATGCACGATTTGGATTACCTAATTAAACATAGATGATATTTACGAAATGGTTACATTTGTCTAATCTTTTATTTTCTGTTCTTAATTTTCTCTCATTCTTTCTCCGAGTCTTCTTTATTCTTCCATACTCTTAATATCCTATACTCTTAATATCAATTATTATTGAAGACAGTTGTAGTGTAATTTTTCATGATGAACACTCAAGGTATTTATTAATTTAGTTTTATTCTCAGTTTTAGTTGATTTATTTTCGAATTTTTTTGAAAAATGATTTAAATGTTGATTTGATTTTTAGGAAGTTGTTATTTTGCAGTGTTAATTATTATTCTTTCAATTGTTGTTCATAATTTATATGAGTTGCATAATCAAATTATGTAGTTGCTTAATTGCATAGTTAAAAATGTGTTTTGCACATATGAATATGTAAACTGCATAGTTCGAATTACTTGTTGCATTATGAAAGATTTTACTTCATACGAATATTTTAAATGCATAGTTGAAATAAAGGGTTAGAATTGAATTAAGTTATTCTTTTGTTGTGTTAATTGTTTAGGTGCATGGCAAAAATTTTGTATTGCACAAAAGATTTGTAGTATTTTAGTTTTCTAGTTACAATCTTTGAATTTCAATTTTTAAATGTTCACACTCAATTTATGATGTTGTATGTGTCGGGAAGAAAAGCATGTGTGCATCTTTGCATATAGACTGTTTATGGGTGAAGAACAAATGAAAAAGAGAGATTTTGCAAAGTAATAATTGCATAGATGCATAGATGAATTTTACTAATTGCCGCTGGGGAACTTTTGTAGTGTTTATATGTTCTATCTTTTGTTAGTAAAGGACAATCCATGTTTTAAGATTGTATAGATTTCTTCCGAATTATAGATTAAAAATAATGCAATCATTTTTTTTATTACAATCCAACGTCTGTGCACCAACCTCAAAAAGTGCAATTCCAGAAAAAAAAAAAAAAAAAAAAAAAAACGTTGTCACAACCTCAAAAAATTTGACAACAATGCATCATAATCCAACATCTATGCACCAATAATCAAACATCTATACATCAGAATCTTTTTATTACAATCCAACGTCTATGCATCAATATCTATGCATCAGAATCTTTCATCTATGCAAATCAAATAAAACCTATCCAAGAATCGCAAAAATTAATCAAACTACGCAACATCTATGCATCAATATCCAACATCTATGCATCAATATCCAATCAAGTTTGACAACAATGCATCACAATCCAACATCTATGCACCAACAATCAAACATCTATGCACCAACAATCAAACATCTATGCATCAGAATGCCCCTGAAATATAAGACACTTATGAGTAAAAGATAAGAAATGCAAATGAAGCAGGCTGTTACCAGGAAAAAAAAACAAAGATATGAGGTGTGTAAACAATAAAAGTAGGATTTGGAGAAATTTAATCTGCTAAAATACTTGGGAGAGCTTGATTGCAGCTTCAGTTATGAAATGTATAACCATAACTTGTAATTGGCCTGAATTATGCTGTGATTACTACTATATATCTTGAGATTAAATATATGCATAATAGCTTACACGTACACTGCTCATCCATAAAAGAAATCTCAGAAAGTTTGTTATTGGAAGCTCATCGAAATGGTATTGATATCTATAGAGAGAGAGAGAGAGGATCGCACTTGAATACAAAAAATTAACACACACGATATGAGTTTCTACTACTAAAATCAGCTTGTTTATGGATCAAGTACACAAACCAATACAATATTGTCCGTTTATATACGAACTCAACAAGCTATACTGCAAATTCTAATATGTAAACTATTCTTTGCTCGAGACAGATATTTTTACCAAAAGTAGGACAGAGGTAATACAGAAACTAATCCAACGTCTATGCATCAATATCCAACATCTATGCATCAATATCTCAAAATCTTTCATCTATGCAAATCAAATAAAACCTATCCAAGAATCGCAAAAATTAATCAAACTACGCAACAACTATGCAATAACTCAAACCATCTATGCAATTGATTTACCTGTTTCGAATCGTTTGAAGAAAAAAAACGCCGAATCGCTTGAATAATCGCTTGATTTACAGATCGTCAAAGCCGCCGCCGCCTGTTACAGATCGTCGAAGCCGCCGATTCCGCCGGGAACGCCGAAGACCCAACTTAATCCTCACCGCCGAACCCTGTGTCTTCGTCCGGGAACGGCAGTTGCGCCTTGCTCAGTCGCCGCGCCTTGCACAGATCGGCTGCCGTGACTCTTCTCAGACGCTACGTGCTACAGACCGACGACCAAGAATCTCGCCGCCGCCGGAAACGCCGTAGATCGCCGCCGTGACTCTTCTCAGACGGTGAACTCGAGATGCATAGGAGGCGGATTCGAGATGCCCTAGATAAAAAGTGAAAAAAAAACTGAATTAGGAATAGGTATTCTGCCGTGGAATTGTTAAATCTATTATTACATTTTTACCCTTCCAATTTTAATTCTATTTAAAATATTAATTAAATTGTGCATCTGTAATATGATCTCAACCATCTATTTTTTCTAGATGATTGGTGTAGATTAGGTTCCTAGTTTTCATCTTAAGGGGGGTTTCTATTTTAACCCCACCCTATATATATATATATATATATATATATATATATATATAGGGGCGCGCTCCAGTGAGACCCCCTATTTTTCGTGTAACATGAGTACAATGAATAAGACATATAATACTAATGAATAAAACGTATATCTAATGAACAAGATGTATATACTGATGAAAAATAAATTTTAGAAAATTCCGTAATGAATAAGACATATATACTGATGAACAGGGCCGTATATACTGATGAACAACGCAGTATATACTGATGAATAACAAAATTTAAAATATTTTGCTCCCTCTAGGATTCGAACCCTGCGAAAAAAAATCACCCTCTAGATACAATATCAGCCATAGGATTGCCAAAATAAACGCACCAGATCGTGGCCTAGATCTCACTAAAATTAGGGGGTCTCATTGGAGCGGCCCCCTATATATATATATATATATATATATATATATATTTTCTCTCAAACAAACAAGAAGGAACCAAGATTGACAACACATGCACACATATTTATTTCATACCATAAGTTAAAATTAAACATGCATAGCTATAGTAAAGACAAACTCTACGAACTCTAATAAAAAATATAAAAAAAATACTTATAACTATTGAAACCTGCTATGAACGGAGATTATGTAATAACATTTGAGCCGCTTCATGCATGATTTGTTACTGAGAGTTGAGCACAAAACAGTTACGAAAGCTAATCTGGAGCAATGATTTTATTGTTTTTATGGCAATATAAAGTCCAAATATCAAAAGGGCTATACAATATATTATGCATCAAGAAGAACTATATGTTGAAGAATTATGAAACAACTATAACAATAATAGCTATACAACGCTGAAAATCTAGAGCTTGTGCAGGAGCAGGTGAGCACCATGCTGAGGTTGAGTAGTAATCAAATTGAGAGGCGCATGCGTATACGCCGGAGAAAGCTCGAACGAGAAGCTTCTTAGAAGCACGGCCATCGCCATTTTCGCCTCCAGCATTGCAAACACTTGCCCTATACATATTCGAGGTCCCCAGCCAAAAGGGAAAAATATACCTGGACCCTTTTGTGCCTTGGCCACTCCTTCACTGAATCTCCATGGATTGAACTCCATCGCATCGTCTCCCCAAATTTTCGTGTCGTGATGTAATACAATAGTTGACAGTGAAAGCTGAACTCCGGCTGGTAAGGTATATTTCCCCAACTTGGTTTCCTCACTGGCTCTCCGGCCAAGAGCTACCACCGGCGGATAAAGCCTCAGCACCTCATACAAAATCATCGTAACCTGCAATCAAGATCACCATGGTAAGTTTACTCAATAAGATTAACATGTTTGATAGGAAGCTACTTACAATCTTGAGCTGATTCAGGCTATCAAAATCTGGCGTTCGGTTACCAATGACTTGCATAACCTCTTCCCTGGCTCGAGTCTGCCAGTCGGGATATCTACTCAGTAAAACCAGTGTCCAAACAAGCAACACGGAGGTAGTCTCCTGCCCAGAGAAATAGAACAGCTTGCACTCCTCTACTACTGCATCTATGGTCATCCCGAAACTCTCGTTGCCACCTTTCTTGATTTCTAGGAAGTTGGACGCCAACAATATACTTAGTAAGTCCTCATCATGTCTAGCCTCCCCCGTCTTCATAGCCTCGATCCTTTTACTAATGAGGCCTCGAATTGTTGACTGAACTTCTCTTTCAATTTGTTTCATTCTCCGGTTCCTTTTGGTGGGCACGAATCTACAGCATTGAGAAAACACATCCCACACGAAAATGAAGAAGCTGATTACTCTATGTAGCTACATAGAACTACTATCTTTCTTGATGGGATCTAACTTTTTCATTAAAGATTTTAGTTTTTGTGATTCCTAATGTAATTACCTCCATCCCGGAACATATATAGAGCGCAGAGCTTGGATGAGGTGCTCAACCTGTTCTCTTTGAAGCTCGAATATTCTCCTCCCTTCTTGGTAGCTGCTACCGAATGCAGTTCTTGATATTGCATCACTCGTTAGATTTTGTAAATAAGGCCATACATCCACCTCATAAGATCCTTCCGATGAAACATTCTTTTCCCACGTTTTCAGAACTTCATCACAACTCATATAGAAGGCCGGAATCATGAGCTGCTCCCGAGCAATAGTAAGAAAAAAGCGTATCTCAACACATTATCCTATAACATAATCTTCAAAAAATTGCTTCTCAAACACATAAACTTGACATGACAGAGCAATTTGGCCAAAAACTGAAAAACACTTCAATTTCTCAACTATAAGAAAACACAAAACAAGATTTTGCAATAGAAAACCTTCAATTTCTCAAGATGGAAAGCAGGGTTGATGATTTTCCTGTGCTTGGCCCATTCATCTTTCTCATAGCTCGCAAGTCCTTGTAGCAGCAGCTTCATCATCGGATTCATGTTCTCCGGCCTCAGGTACAGATAATTCTTGGTCAGCACCTCCTTAACTAGCTCTGGATCAGTAAGGATAATGGAAGGCCTTGGCCCAAGCCAAACAAACGACTCATTTCCTAGATAAATCGATATTTACCCAAATAAGAAAACAAGAAATTCATTTTGATGCTGCAAATTGAATTCAAGATAGCTGAGCATTCATCAATTGATACATTCAACAAAATTGTAAAGAAAGCTCACTCAATGAACTCACTGACATCATTTATCACTTAACAAAACTAAATTTGATATGAACTCACTGAAAATCATTGAATTGCACATGGTAATACTGCAACCCTATCCACTCCCCATCTTAAATTATCTCAAACAATTTAACCAATTCATTTCTAATCAAGCTACAAGACTTTACTTTTCCAACATATGGTGACATAGAAATCAAAGATATTAATCAAACCCTCATGTCTCTATCTCAACATCCAATCAGAGCAAGATTCTAATAAATAACTAGAAAATCAGCATACCATGTTTGTGAATAGCGTTGACGATAAAGGGCGCAACTCTATTCTTGATATCATCATCAAGATTGATGGGCTTGCTCCTGGCTTCCATGCTCAACCGCATCAGTTCCTTCAAGTCGCCATACACCAATTTGTAGGAATTACCTTTGAACCCCTGCTTCCTGAGGGCTTCTTCCAGCCTCTTGGGCGTGATGTAGGCCCAATTCAGTAATTTCCATGTGTATATCAACGCCGCAAGCGCCAAAGCAGACGCAAATATTTGATACACAGATTCCATTTTTCGTTTTGATGGGTAGCCTATGTATCTGTTACTGAGCTCTTACTATTTATAGAATTCTAGTACTTCTATATGTAGCGTCTGCGTCTTAGCCTAGGTGGGTTTCTGCTTTTTTTTGGAAAAGTCTTACCTGCCTAATGTGCATTACACATTGCCGTTAGATTGAGGACACGTAGCATTTAAATAAAGTGCATTTTGTTTTGGGTTTTCGTTGGCCGGTTCGGGTTGTTTAACTCTAATACCACCGAACAATTGTTTGACAACTTTAACTGTTATGTCAAATACCACTTACCCCCAACAAAACTTACACGTGTCCCTATTAATTTGTATAGCCTTCCTATGTATTTTAAAAATAAATATATACAAACATATGCATTTTGTTTTACTATTAATTTTAAATTGTCAATGTTATTAACATATGTATTTGTGTACAGCTTGCTTGTTTCCTTTTGTATCTGGTCTCTCTTTTTTTTCTTTTTCTTATTAATAAAATTTCTATTTCAGCAGTATTTGTGTACAGCTTTAGTGTTCTTATAATATATTGTGATGTTTTTTTTAGTATATATATATATATATATATATATATATATATATTTTTTTTTTTGCAGAGAATCCAATTTGTATAAGCAAAATGATGTGATTTAGAGAATAATTTGTATAATATTGGACTAGAGGAATTGTAAATCTAAACTTTAAGATTATTGAAGTGAAGAATATAAAGTGGTGGTATTCGCACCATATTTTCGACCGTCGAAAAAATTGGAAAAGTCTCAAATGCAAAATTTAGTAAGATTCGATATATATTTAAAAAAGTTTAATAGTAATATCAGAATTACAAAATGTGTATAAATTCGTAATTTATTTTATAATCTTTCACATTGATTCAATTCCCTTCTTATAAAAGATAAAATTGATTCTAGTTTGAATTTCGAAAACTTTATGTTTTAACTTGTACATTATCTTCTCTATTTGACTTCTAATTTTATTAACTTGCAACATATGTCGAATATTAAACTATATAATAATAATAATTAATCATTAATTTTCTTTATTTTGGTTAGTTAACTTCACGTAATTTATTTATTGCTAGATTTTAATTTATAATTATTATTAATATTATTTAATTTAAATAAATGATTAATGACCAAAAAGTGGATAAAATAGTACTATTATCTAAAGAACTTTTACAGACATTCTTTTGTATTGTGGTCATTGTATAATTTCCTTCATAAAATAAACTATAATGTATAATTTTTATTATATAGTATTACATTATTTTGTTCTATTATAATTTCTTTTGAAAGTAATGATATCATGTCATATCAATAATTTTTATACGTAAAATAAATATAAATGCATAATATAATAAATCAAAATGTCAGAAATTAAAAAGAAAAAGGAAAGGATAAAATAAGAAGAAAAAAACATAAAGAAAATTCTAAACATGCCCAATTTTTAAAAAATATATATATAAATAAAAATGAAAAAATGTTTATTTGGTTCATATAATTATAATTATTTATATATTAAATTAAATGGCTTTCCATGATCTTTTATTTAAGATGCATATATTATGCAAAATGAAACCAAATAAAAATAGTAAAATTATGTTGTGTAAAAAATAAATAAAATAGAATTTAAAATATTACACACTATAAAATATATCCCCCATATCACATAATAATTGATTGTATATGTGAAATTAAACATATTCTTATATTTAAGACGCATATTGTACATATTATTATCCAAGATGAAATTAAATCATACAAAAATAATATAAAAATTATGTTTTGTGTAAGCAATAAAAAGGGTATAAGTTAAAAAAATTACACATTTCATGGCTTTTGAAAAAAAAAAAATCATTTCGCCCAAAATTTCCTGTTGACATATTTTATTGTAAAATAAACAAAAATACATAACTTGAAAATTTAATATTAGAATTACTAAAAAAAAAGGAAAATTTAAAAAGTTTGCAATATGGATTTTAGTTTTTAAAAAAATATGATCACTGAAAAATATAAATAATTTAATAAATTAAAACTTTAAATTATCATAATTTACTTATTTTAAATATTTTTTTTACATATCATATATCAAATTAATTAAATTAATGATAATTTTGTGATTCAAATATACTACTCCCTCCGCCCGCCAAAAGTATTCCACTTTGGCCGGGCACAGAGTTTAATAAAATGTGTGATGATGTTGATGTAGTGGAGAAAGGGTCTCACTACTTTATGAGATGTGTGGTTGAGATTGAATTTGGGGTGAGTTTTTTGTAAAAATAAAGAGTGTTTGTAAGGATAAAATATGAAGGTGGATGGTGGGACCATGACTTAAAAAGGAAAGTGGAATACTTTTTGCGGACGCCAAATATAGTAATTGTGGAATACTTTTGGCGGGCGGAGGGAGTATTACTTATTTTTATCTAAAACATAAATTGCATGAAAATAAGAATATCGTGCTCTCAAAAAAAAAAAGAAAAAAAAAGGGAAGAAATTAGTTTGTTAGCAATATTGTAATTCGGAGGCTTTCATTTGATTCACTACTTGGCAGTTTTGTTTTTATTTTTTCAAAAGTGTAATCATATTTTATTGATTATGGATTATATACTTTTGTCTCCAATTCCAATTACACCCCTCTAATTAAATTTATTTACATTTACTTCTCCTTTTATATATATAGATTTTTTTTATCATATTTTGATTTCATAATGCCCAATTAATTTTTCACAATCTTACTTCAAATTCATAATCTTCAATTGTATTTGCACTAATTTTACTTCAATTTTATAATCCCCAATTGATTTCCCATTAATCAAAATTCGATTTCAAAACCCCCATTTCATTTCTCATTAATTTTACTTCGATTCAAAATCCCCAATTATAATCTTAATTCGATTTCATAATCTCCAATTGATTTTCCACTAACCTTACTTCATTCTCTGTCACGACCGGTCCTAATTAAGGATAATTAAGCCGGGGAAACCGTGACTAATGGAGGGAGATTAGAAACGGGGTAGAAAGGGAATAATTAAACAAAGAAGAATCACATTTCATAATTTAACAAAAGGAATATTTATAATATAACAGAAGTTTAGTCGTATAGACTCAAATAACTAGTAAGTTCAGATATCTCTGACTTAGCCAAATAAACATAAAACTTCTGAGTACGCAGCGGAATATGATTCTGATTACATGTATGAAGACATGTAACCCTAGAGTTCATTAATACATAATAAGACAAAAGAATCCCGCTCGTCACTTCATCACCATCGGCAGCTGCTCAACCTGCACATTTAGAAATATATGCAGGGCTTGAGTACAAAAGTACTCAGTGGGCACGTATGCCTAAGTATAAAATACATGCTTCAAAACTGTAAATTGTCATGCCATAATTAAACAGTACAGCAAGGGAGTTTTTCGCTAAAAGGCCCAAGCTTACTAAATTCATTTGTGATTCTTAAAGTTCGACTGCAGTCTAAGTTCTCTTGTAATCTATCATATCTGGAACTTTGTGCCGGAGAGGTGGCCACCTCTCACGGTCACTTGACCGGCCAACCCGCTAGATGACTCACGGTCACTGGTGTACACTAGCCCTGGCAGGATAGCTATCAACTGCTCAAGACACGAATTCGATTACATGATAAAAGTCACATCAGATAGATATCATACCGAAATTTAAATATTTTATGGCAAGACAATATTTGAAATAACTTCAATTAATTTAGTCATGAAATAACTTGCTTGAACGTAACATTTAAACTCATTTGATATATATGAAAGTAATGCCCACCTGTTAGAAACTTTTTGTGGTACAGTAGCTCCTTGACTGATTATTAATCTCGTGCTTGACCTTTATTACGAGAATATAAATAAGATATTGCTCGAATAAAATCATCAAATGAGAATGTGTATTTAACTATGCATGATCCTTATGCATGAATTATTATTATGAAATAATAATCAGGGAATTTCTATTGTTAATCCAAGCTATTGGATTTAAACAAAAGCTAAGTCTCGTCTCATGAAGCCGGATAAAAATTAATCCGTTCTCTTAGGGTGTTCTAATTCGCCAATTAAATAAATCCATCCTTCGTGGTCGTTACTAAGATATAACTAATTCGGCTTATTCGCTGAATAATCTCATAAAATCTCTCGGCTTAATAAATAGGAATAGTAATGTTATAAGATTAAATAATTAAAAGGCTCAACATAAGGCAGCCTAATAATTAATTAAACAAATATGGGCTTGATTTAAATAAATCGTGACATTCCAATAATTAAATTGAAAAGTTTAGTTGGAGTAATTCATGGACTCAAGTAATTAAAAAAAAATTTAGGGCCCAGTTGAATAAATAACCAAGGCCTAAAGAAAATAATTAGGAGGCCCAATCGGAATAAAATAACAAAGCCCAATGAATTTAATTAAATTAGGCCCAATGAATTAATTAAATTAGGCCCAATGAATTAAACTAAAGCCCAAGCAAAATAATTGAATTAGGCCCAATTATAATAAATACAACAAGGCCCAAAAATAAATAATTATGAAGCCCAAAGAAAATAAAATAAAGGCCCAAATTTTCAGCTCAACTCAAGCCCACTGTAATAAAATCGGCCCACTGAAACGAAGCCCAAATAAGGAGTCCAACATAATTAAATAAACTCCGGCCCAATGAAATGGCCCAATGTAATGGCCCAATTATTAAAATAAATAAAGTCCAACTCAATTAAATGAAGCCCATACAAATCAAAACAACAATTAAATCAAAGCCCATATAAATAAAATCGGAGGCCCAATCAGTAATTAAAATCGGCCATTTAAATAAGATCAGAAGCCCAATATTAATAAATAAGCCAGCCCAAAGTAATGGCCCAACACCCAATTCTCTTCCCCCTTTTCCTTCCAAATTCGGCTGAGAGCTCTTCTCTCTCTACCTCAATTCCTCCCCATCTCTGTTCTCTTTCTTTCTCTCTGTTGGAGCCGCTCCCTTCGGTTTTCTCTCTCTCTCTCTCTCGATCCGCCTCCAGCCGAGGTGTCGGCCGTCGCGGCTCCGGCGAGGCCGCCTGACTCCTCTCATCTCGAGTCATCTCTCAACACACTCGGTCCTTTCTCTCTCTCAAAGCAGACGCACGACGCTCCTCAAAATCCAGTCGGTTCCATCTTTTCCGGCCATCCAGCCGTCACTGCTCCGGTCAGCTTCGACTGGCGACGCGTCCAACCCCGGCGACGTCCTCTATCTCTCTCCGCGTAGAACTCAGTCGAGCCCTATCTCTGGAATCAGCGCCGCGGTCACATCCTTGTCTGAATCCGGCGACTCAAACGGCGCTGGTCGTCGTCTGGGAGTGGCTGCTGCTTCGCCTGGAGTCGCCGCCGGCTGGAGTTGCAGCTGCTCGTCCGGTGGTCAGCGCCTGCTGGAGGAGCGTTGCCGCCGCCCGCTGCTTAAGCCTTCCATCGCCGCCGTGCTGTCACTGAGCAACCGGCGAGAAGAGTACGCCGCTGCTGCTGGATTTGGGCGAAGGGTACTCCGCCGCTGCTGCAATCCAATCGGCGAGGGCCATCACCGAGGTCGGGAGTCGTCTGCCTTTCACCGTTCGACGCCGTCGACGCTGCTGTTCTCGCGAGTCGCCGCCCAGATATCGTCTCTCGGCTTGACTAAGTAGAGCAGCGCCCCTCATCTCTAAAAGCTAAGTCTCCATCTACTCTATTGTAAAGCTTGATTTTCCTTGTTGTGCTTAGTATGTTGAGTCCCTTAAGTTCTTACATACAAGTATAGTGATTGGTGTTCTGCCTTATAGAGTGTGAGATGTCTTTGTTCTATCCCCTGCTATTGTATTTTGATTCATGTTGCTACATGATGGGAGCTCTCATGGCTTTGGTTGTACAGTGGTAATATTTCAATGTATGAATCATACTACTTCCGTGAAATGCCATAATTCATGGGTTCGCATATGTGGTTTGCTATGAGCTCTATAGATATGAATACAACAGGAAAGTAACTGATGCTATTTCATATAGAGTATGTAACTTTGCTAAGTTTTTCAAGCTTATGGTCATCTATCATTTGAAACTGATATGATGCTGGTATGGATGTGGGTGCATTGAAGGAATGGAATAGTGTAAATACCTTGAATGTCTTGTTGAATGGCTGTTTCGTTGTTGGATTATATGCAGCAAAATGAACTGAAATAACCAAGTTGCTGTTCATAAATGTAGGTGGAATCCTGAGTGCATTAAAGAGAATTCAAAGAAGGCTTACCTCCTTGAAGTTTGGCAAGAAGAAGAGTACTTTACTCCCCTTGAAACTTGACGGACAGTGAATGAAGTAGGGAGTTTGTTGGCTGGGGTTGATACTAATAATTCATTGGTGAAGACTTGAGTGTAATGGTGGGGAAAAAGAAAGAAAAACATAATGATAGTGGTGTATAGAAGTTGGGGAACAAAGTTTAATGGAAAGAAAAAGAGAAGAAAAAGAAAGGAAAAAAAAATGTAGAGGAGAATTATTGATGTATTTTCTCTGACTCGGTGATTCTGTAACTGTAAAGTGAATCACGTGCTCATATTTGCTTGTACTGTTTATTTAAATAAATCCCGATTTCGACATGTGATATCTTACTAAAAACGATAAGTTATAAAATTAATCTAAATTAAATCCGTAGATTTAATTCGTTCATTGATCTGATATCTAAATTAAATCCGCAGATTTAATTAACTCACGAGTCTGAAATAATCCACAACTTGAGTAAGAATAAAATCTAATTCCATCTCGCTTAAATAAATAACGTGACTTTGCTAAGTCAGTTATAACTCTGAAATAATATCATTGACTGCTTTAACAATATAAATTCAGGATCATAAGCTGAATTCATATCAGAATAATATCCATTTTCATTCACTGATGAACAAAAATACACACTCATTACTGGATTTAAAATATATAAAAGAGCGGGTCACTACATACTACCCCTCTTAACAAAAATTTCGTCCCGAAATTTGCATAATTCTTCTAAAACAGTTCGGGGTATTTATCCTTCATTTTGTCTTCAAGCTCCCACGTGGCTTCCTCTTGTCCGTGGTGTCTCCATAAGACTTTCACTGATGTGATTGCCTTATTCCTGAGTTGTTGTACTTTTCGATCTAGAATGGCCTCTGGTCTCTCTTCATAACTCAAGTCTGGGCAAAGGATCATCTCTTCTTGGTGGATTATGTGCTTTGGATCGAAAACGTATTTTCTGAGTTGTGATACGTGGAAAACATTGTGAACGTTTCCAAAACTTGGCGGTAATGCCAACCTATAGGCTACTGGGCCTATTCTTTCCAAAATCTCATAAGGTCCTACGAATCGGGGCCTAAGTTTTCCCTTGACACCAAACCTAGTTATCCCCTTGGTAGGAGATACCTTTAGGAAGACCTTGTCTCCTATTTCAAACTGTAATTCGGTTCGGCGTGCATCAGCGTAAGATTTCTGTCTATCTTGCGCCTCCTTTATTCGCCCTCTGATTTGGCGGACTATCTCAACCATCTCATTTACCATGTCTGGTCCTAAAACTTTTCTCTCACCCACTTCATCCCAATAAAGTGGTGATCTACATTTTCTTCCATACAATGCCTCATATGGTGCCATATCGATAGTCGCCTGGTAACTGTTATTATAGGCAAATTCAATCAACGGCAGCACTACTTCCCAACTTCCACCTCTATCTAACACCACTGTTCTCAACATATCTTCGAGGGTCTGAATTGTCCTTTCAGACTGCCCATCTGTCTGCGGGTGGAAGGCGGTGCTGAAATTTAACCTCGTGCCTAACTCCTTTTGTAAGCTCATCCAAAATCTAGAAGTAAATTTTGAGTCTCGGTCTGAAGTGATCGACACTGGTACACCGTGTAAGCGTACAATCTCTCGAACATACAACTGAGCTAGCTTGTCTGATCCATGTGTGATCGGTATTGGTATAAAATGAGCACATTTGTGAGTCGATCCACTATTACCCAAATGGCAGTGTTTCCTTTCTTTGTTTTGGGCAAACTGGTCACAAAATCCATTGCTATGTGCTCCCACTTCCATTCTGGAATTTCCAACGGTTGTAATTTTCCATATGGCCTTTGATGTAAGGCCTTCACCTGTTGGCATGCTAGGCATTTTTCCACAAATGACGCTATGTCTCTCTTCATTCCTTCCCACCAAAAGTGTTTCTTTAGGTCCTGATACATCTTAGTACTGCCTGGGTGGGCAGTATAAGGGGTATCGTGAGCCTCACTCATGATTTTATCCTTAAGCTCATCATCGTGGGGGATGCATATTCTTCCTTCAAAGAGGATAACATTATCTGATGCTTCTTGATAATTCTTGACGCCTCCTTTTCTTACTGCTTCCCGTAGTTTTTCCATCTTCCCGTCTTTTCTTTGTGCTTCTACGATCATCTTCCTCAAGTTAGGTACTGTTGCCACAACGCTTGCTATCGTCTCTGGTGGTTTAACCACTTCTATGCTCATTTTGCTAAATTCCCTTATGAGCACCGTCTCTCGAGTGATGAGAGCTCCCAATTTAGATTGGGTCTTACGACTCAATGCATCAGCCACTACGTTGGCCTTGCCTGGGTGGTAGTTAATACCGCAGTCATAGTCTTTCACTAGTTCGAGCCATCTCCTCTGTCTCATGTTGAGGTCCTTTTGCTCGAAAAAGTATTTCAGGCTTTTATGATCTGTGAATATTTCACACCTAACTCCATATAGGTGGTGCCTCCAAATCTTCAGCGCATGCACCACTGCAGCTAACTCCAGATCATGAGTCGAGTAATTCAGTTCATGTGGCCTAAGCTGTCGTGACGCATATGCTATCACTCTTCCTTCTTGCATCAGCACGCAACCAAGTCCATTTTTGGACGCGTCTGTGTAGATCATGTATTCCTTATCAGCTGTTGGGACGGCTAACACTGGTGCCGTAGTTAACTTCTCCTTAAGTTCTTGGAAGCTCTTCTCGCACTCCTCTGTCCAAGAAAATTTTATTCCCTTCCTGAGTAGTTGCGTCATTGGCCTTGCAATTTTGGAAAATCCTTCCATAAACCTCCTATAGTAACCTGCCAATCCTAAGAAACTTCTTATCTCATTAGGGTTAGTAGGCGATTTCCATTCGCGCACTGCTTGCACTTTTTCAGGGTCCACTTTAATCCCTTCTGATGATACAATATGTCCTAAAAACGTGACTTCGCTGAGCCAAAACTCACACTTGCTGAATTTGGCATAAAGGCGCTCTGTCCTCAACGTTTCTAGAACAATTCTCAGATGTTCCTCATGGTCTTTATCGTTCTTCGAGTAGATCAGGATGTCATCTATGAATACCAAGACAAATTTGTCTAAATACGGATGGAACACTCGATTCATGAGGTCCATGAACACGGCTGGCGCATTAGTTAGCCCGAATGGCACAACTACAAATTCGTAGTGGCCATACCTAGTTCGAAATGCCGTCTTAGGTACGTCTTCTGGTCGAATTTTCAGCTGGTGATAACCAGACCGCAAATCAATCTTCGAGAACACGCTTGCTCCCTTGAGCTGGTCGAAGAGGTCATCTATCCTTGGTAAAGGATATTTGTTCTTCAGTGTCACTTTGTTCAGTTCCCTATAGTCTATGCACATTCTCAATGTGCCATCCTTTTTCTTCACAAAAAGTACAGGTGCACCCCAAGGTGATACACTTGGCCTAATGAATCCAAGTTCCAAAAGTTCTTGCAGTTGTATCTTGAGTTCTTCCAACTCTTTAGGAGCCATCCGGTATGGTGCCTTCGAAATGGGAGCTGCCCCGGGCTCCAAATCAATGGTAAACTCAATTGGTCTGTCCGGTGGTGGCCCTGGCAGAATCTCTGGAAATACATCTGAAAAGTCCCGTACAATTGCTACATCTTCTATACTCTTTTCAGTACCCAGTTCTCCGTGCAAATATACGAGGTAAGCTGGGTATCCCTTATTCATCATTTTCGTTGCTTGTAGGGCGGAGATGATCATCTTTTTTCTTCCCATACTAATTCCGTGGAAATGTGACGGCTCCCTTCCTGGGGGTCGAAACGATATCCGTCTTTCGTTACAAAGGATGGTGGCATAGTTCTCGGCTAGCCAGTCCATTCCTAGGATTATGTCCACATCTCCCATTGGAATAACATACGAGTTGTTCACTACAATCTTGTGTGACCCTATGTTCAGTTCTAGGTTCAAGCACACATGATCTACTGTCGTCATCCCTCCTATAGGTGATGATATACTCAACTCTTGGTCAGCTCTTTCCATTTTAAGTTTTAATGTGTCAACACATGTACTTGAAATGAAAGTATGTGATGCGCCCGTATCAAATAGAAGTACAACAGGAGTATTGAGTAGCATGCCCATACCTGCCAGGTTTCCCTGGTTGTTCTCGGGCTGCTTCTGCCTCATAGCATAGGCTCTAGCATGACGAGGTTTTTCATGTTGTTTCTGTTGTCGCTGCTGTTGTTGGCGGGCCTGTTGCTGATATGGTTGTTGAGGTTGGGGTTGGTACTGTAGCTGTTGGTGCTGTTGTGGCTGCTGATACTGTGGTTGCTGCCTTGGGTATGATTGGGGCAAAGCTTGAATTGCTCGCAGAGGTGGAGCCTGGATAGGTGGGTTTGGCCTTGAACCCGTTCCATGTTGCTTATTCGGGCACCGGTTTGCATAGTGCCCCTTCTGGTTACAGATATAGAAACTATCACTGCCGGCCTTACAGATTCCCACATGATTTTTGTTACATTTGGGACAATGTGGGGCCCTCTGTTGGTCATTTCCCATCTGTTTCGGTGCACTCTGGCCTCCATAGCCCTGTGACTGGAAAACCCGTCCCTGCCATGGCCTCTTCTCACCTTGGTTCGGGTTACTGTTGTCCCATCTCCTCTTTCCTCTAAAATTTTGATTATGATTCTGATCATGTGAAGGTGCTGGCGTAGGTACAGTTGCAGGTCTTTCTCCTGGCATGGCTGCTTCAATGTCTAATGCTCGGCTGAGCGACTCAGTGTAAGACAATCCTCCGTGGCTTGCCAAAGCCATCCTAATTTCGTGCCTCAGACCGGCACAAAACTTTTCAGCCATCTTCTCATCTGTGTCAACTTGTTCCGGTGCATATCTAGACATATCGCAGAACATCCTGTCGTATTGAGTTACCGACATCTTCCCTTGTTTCAGATTGTAAAATTCAGCTTCCTTTTTCTTGCAGTAGCTCTTGGGTATATACTTGTCATATATACCGGCTTTGAATTGTTCCCAGGTCAGATTTTCTAACTGCTCTGCTGTCATTGTTTTCATCCTTGCTTCCCACCAGAAATCAGCTGACCCAGTCAACTGAAAGGACATACAAGTCAGGCGTTCTTGGTCGGTGCAACGCAGGAAGTTGAAAATGCGTTCAATAGCGCGAACCCAAGTTTCAGCTTCTGCCGGGTCTCCTGTCCCGTTGAAAGTAGGTGGGTTCTGTCGCAAAAATAATTCTTCAATCCGTCGTTCTGGCTGAACAGGTGGTTGAACTATTTCGGGTTCTGGTTCTGGCACTGTTTCTGGGTCTCTTCTTTCATTTCGGGGAATCCTGCCCCCTCCTCTTGGTCGTCCTCGTTTTGGCGGCATTCTATTAGGTCAAAACATAAGTTGTCAACGCATTAAAATGTAATAAGGACATACTATCATTTCTATAGTTACTCTTTAACTCATCGAGTTCTGCTCCTGTTAAAACTTAAGCGAACATATAAATAAAACATAGCGGAATGACTTGCCACGAAAGACCAATAAGGTCACCATATATAACATAGGGAAAATTGCCTCAATGAGGACTTTACATCATCATAAAAATCTAGGTTCAAAGATCTATGTAAGTACCACACATGATGAACTGGCTATCCAGCGAAGCCATTACAAAAAGTACTCAATCACAGAACGCCCCAAGGTTTCGCGTATCCGTACTAATACTAGTCAAAAGACTATGCCGGCATATGGCATACAAAGAGCATTAAAACAATCTATGTTTCTGGAATATTTAAATATCATCCTATTAGATATATATATATATATATATAAACCGGTCTAAGAAGATCGGGTACAAGATCCCTGGGTCGGGGCATGGCTGTCTTCCTCTGGATCCTCTTCCGGATCTTCCTCTGGGTCTTCATCTGTTTCTCCGCCAGATGGGTGCGACTCACCCCCTCCTTCACCTGCTGCCTGGCCAATGATGGCTGAGCGAATCATCTTCAAGGTGACTCGAAGAGTTGGGCGGTCGTCCATGGCCGGGGCTTTTCCCCTATTGAGGAAATCCATGGTATCGGCTAAGACTCTGTCAACGTCGACCATAGCGGCTGCTATCTCTGCCTTGCTCAACTGCCTCGATGACAATGGTGGCTCACAGACTAATGGCATTGAACCCGTGCCAGGTGGAAAATCTCTGTAGGCTTGAGGCCTAGAGGGGCCTGCCTCAGCGTCGTGCCTCCTGGGTTGCCCTAAGATAGGGGCTGCTGGTGGAGTCGGCTCCGGAATTGGGTCCAGTAGTTCGTCGGGCGAAGGTACTCCGACTCGAGCAAGGTCTCCCGGACGTGTATACGGCCCTCGAGGAGCATTTCCCCAACGAGTGAATTGTGCCTGGATCTCAGCAGTAAATCCAGAGAAGTCATAATGCAAATCATAGGACCTGCCAGAACGAGTGATGTAGTGAGCGGAAATCATCCTCGCCCATCCCTGCCATTCTGATGGCAGCAAATCCATTAGCCGCTCCATTCCGTCATAGTCCGATATCCCATGGTCTCTTGCAGCGACCCAGTGTCGATGGAAGCCGGCCAAGAATTGGCCTAAGTCATCACCGTGGCATTGGCGATAAGTAAAATATGAGTTCCTGATAGCATCCGGACTAGCATCTCGACGCAACGGCCGTCGTCTGGTAAAGCGCATCCTTGCCATCTATACATGAAGGTCGCATAATCAAACTCACGAATATCAAAATAGGTGGCAAAAACAATAGGGTTCAAACATATCTATAATAGTAAGGTAATAATTCTACTTGAGGTCTCGAAATTCAAACCACGGTATTATAATCATAATAGCCTAACACTAGACTCGAATATAATTCGTGAAGTCTTAAATATGCTGCAACTAGTACTAACTAGGTTTTTGAAAAGAGATAACTCCGCTATGTTGCAGTTTCCAAACTATGTAGGGTATTCTTATTACTATGAAAAGTGTTCCCACCATACTCTGATTAAGGCAATAGTTGATTCGGTATCCGCCTCGCGTGAATAATCCGAACGAAGATCTATGCCCGTGTCACTATCTCGTGTGTGACACTTTTCTTTACTCCCCATTGTATTTTGTTTGTTGATTTCTCGTCTGGTTCACTAACTTTGTAACTTACTCATCGCCTCAATTTACAGAGAAAAGCAAAAATGTTCTTGCTAAATTCCTTCTATTGTTGTGTTCATAACAGTGATCATGCATCCTTAGCGCATCTAAGTTCATTGAGTAACATTTCCATAAAAAGGCATAAGTAAAATCAACATCTGCATCAAGGCGAAATATAAACTTCAACATTCAAAACTTTCTGTTGCATTCCTTTCTGTTGAGCATAGCGATGTGATGAAGTGCTGAGCTTTTGCCGACTGACTCTTTCATACTAGTGATCATACTAGAAAAATTTATTAACTCTAGGGTTCAGAGCAAATGAACTGCTCTGATACCACTCTGTCACGACCGGTCCTAATTAAGGATAATTAAGCCGGGGAAACCGTGACTAATGGAGGGAGATTAGAAACGGGGTAGAAAGGGAATAATTAAACAAAGAAGAATCACATTTCATAATTTAACAAAAGGAATATTTATAATATAACAGAAGTTTAGTCGTATAGACTCAAATAACTAGTAAGTTCAGATATCTCTGACTTAGCCAAATAAACATAAAACTTCTGAGTACGCAGCGGAATATGATTCTGATTACATGTATGAAGACATGTAACCCTAGAGTTCATTAATACATAATAAGACAAAAGAATCCCGCTCGTCACTTCATCACCATCGGCAGCTGCTCAACCTGCACATTTAGAAATATATGCAGGGCTTGAGTACAAAAGTACTCAGTGGGCACGTATGCCTAAGTATAAAATACATGCTTCAAAACTGTAAATTGTCATGCCATAATTAAACAGTACAGCAAGGGAGTTTTTCGCTAAAAGGCCCAAGCTTACTAAATTCATTTGTGATTCTTAAAGTTCGACTGCAGTCTAAGTTCTCTTGTAATCTATCATATCTGGAACTTTGTGCCGGAGAGGTGGCCACCTCTCACGGTCACTTGACCGGCCAACCCGCTAGATGACTCACGGTCACTGGTGTACACTAGCCCTGGCAGGATAGCTATCAACTGCTCAAGACACGAATTCGATTACATGATAAAAGTCACATCAGATAGATATCATACCGAAATTTAAATATTTTATGGCAAGACAATATTTGAAATAACTTCAATTAATTTAGTCATGAAATAACTTGCTTGAACGTAACATTTAAACTCATTTGATATATATGAAAGTAATGCCCACCTGTTAGAAACTTTTTGTGGTACAGTAGCTCCTTGACTGATTATTAATCTCGTGCTTGACCTTTATTACGAGAATATAAATAAGATATTGCTCGAATAAAATCATCAAATGAGAATGTGTATTTAACTATGCATGATCCTTATGCATGAATTATTATTATGAAATAATAATCAGGGAATTTCTATTGTTAATCCAAGCTATTGGATTTAAACAAAAGCTAAGTCTCGTCTCATGAAGCCGGATAAAAATTAATCCGTTCTCTTAGGGTGTTCTAATTCGCCAATTAAATAAATCCATCCTTCGTGGTCGTTACTAAGATATAACTAATTCGGCTTATTCGCTGAATAATCTCATAAAATCTCTCGGCTTAATAAATAGGAATAGTAATGTTATAAGATTAAATAATTAAAAGGCTCAACATAAGGCAGCCTAATAATTAATTAAACAAATATGGGCTTGATTTAAATAAATCGTGACATTCCAATAATTAAATTGAAAAGTTTAGTTGGAGTAATTCATGGACTCAAGTAATTAAAAAAAATTTAGGGCCCAGTTGAATAAATAACCAAGGCCTAAAGAAAATAATTAGGAGGCCCAATCGGAATAAAATAACAAAGCCCAATGAATTTAATTAAATTAGGCCCAATGAATTAATTAAATTAGGCCCAATGAATTAAACTAAAGCCCAAGCAAAATAATTGAATTAGGCCCAATTATAATAAATACAACAAGGCCCAAAAATAAATAATTATGAAGCCCAAAGAAAATAAAATAAAGGCCCAAATTTTCAGCTCAACTCAAGCCCACTGTAATAAAATCGGCCCACTGAAACGAAGCCCAAATAAGGAGTCCAACATAATTAAATAAACTCCGGCCCAATGAAATGGCCCAATGTAATGGCCCAATTATTAAAATAAATAAAGTCCAACTCAATTAAATGAAGCCCATACAAATCAAAACAACAATTAAATCAAAGCCCATATAAATAAAATCGGAGGCCCAATCAGTAATTAAAATCGGCCATTTAAATAAGATCAGAAGCCCAATATTAATAAATAAGCCAGCCCAAAGTAATGGCCCAACACCCAATTCTCTTCCCCCTTTTCCTTCCAAATTCGGCTGAGAGCTCTTCTCTCTCTACCTCAATTCCTCCCCATCTCTGTTCTCTTTCTTTCTCTCTGTTGGAGCCGCTCCCTTCGGTTTTCTCTCTCTCTCTCTCTCGATCCGCCTCCAGCCGAGGTGTCGGCCGTCGCGGCTCCGGCGAGGCCGCCTGACTCCTCTCATCTCGAGTCATCTCTCAACACACTCGGTCCTTTCTCTCTCTCAAAGCAGACGCACGACGCTCCTCAAAATCCAGTCGGTTCCATCTTTTCCGGCCATCCAGCCGTCACTGCTCCGGTCAGCTTCGACTGGCGACGCGTCCAACCCCGGCGACGTCCTCTATCTCTCTCCGCGTAGAACTCAGTCGAGCCCTATCTCTGGAATCAGCGCCGCGGTCACATCCTCGTCTGAATCCGGCGACTCAAACGGCGCTGGTCGTCGTCTGGGAGTGGCTGCTGCTTCGCCTGGAGTCGCCGCCGGCTGGAGTTGCAGCTGCTCGTCCGGTGGTCAGCGCCTGCTGGAGGAGCGTTGCCGCCGCCCGCTGCTTAAGCCTTCCATCGCCGCCGTGCTGTCACTGAGCAACCGGCGAGAAGAGTACGCCGCTGCTGCTGGATTTGGGCGAAGGGTACTCCGCCGCTGCTGCAATCCAATCGGCGAGGGCCATCACCGAGGTCGGGAGTCGTCTGCCTTTCACCGTTCGACGCCGTCGACGCTGCTGTTCTCGCGAGTCGCCGCCCAGATATCGTCTCTCGGCTTGACTAAGTAGAGCAGCGCCCCTCATCTCTAAAAGCTAAGTCTCCATCTACTCTATTGTAAAGCTTGATTTTCCTTGTTGTGCTTAGTATGTTGAGTCCCTTAAGTTCTTACATACAAGTATAGTGATTGGTGTTCTGCCTTATAGAGTGTGAGATGTCTTTGTTCTATCCCCTGCTATTGTATTTTGATTCATGTTGCTACATGATGGGAGCTCTCATGGCTTTGGTTGTACAGTGGTAATATTTCAATGTATGAATCATACTACTTCCGTGAAATGCCATAATTCATGGGTTCGCATATGTGGTTTGCTATGAGCTCTATAGATATGAATACAACAGGAAAGTAACTGATGCTATTTCATATAGAGTATGTAACTTTGCTAAGTTTTTCAAGCTTATGGTCATCTATCATTTGAAACTGATATGATGCTGGTATGGATGTGGGTGCATTGAAGGAATGGAATAGTGTAAATACCTTGAATGTCTTGTTGAATGGCTGTTTCGTTGTTGGATTATATGCAGCAAAATGAACTGAAATAACCAAGTTGCTGTTCATAAATGTAGGTGGAATCCTGAGTGCATTAAAGAGAATTCAAAGAAGGCTTACCTCCTTGAAGTTTGGCAAGAAGAAGAGTACTTTACTCCCCTTGAAACTTGACGGACAGTGAATGAAGTAGGGAGTTTGTTGGCTGGGGTTGATACTAATAATTCATTGGTGAAGACTTGAGTGTAATGGTGGGGAAAAAGAAAGAAAAACATAATGATAGTGGTGTATAGAAGTTGGGGAACAAAGTTTAATGGAAAGAAAAAGAGAAGAAAAAGAAAGGAAAAAAAAATGTAGAGGAGAATTATTGATGTATTTTCTCTGACTCGGTGATTCTGTAACTGTAAAGTGAATCACGTGCTCATATTTGCTTGTACTGTTTATTTAAATAAATCCCGATTTCGACATGTGATATCTTACTAAAAACGATAAGTTATAAAATGAATCTAAATTAAATCCGTAGATTTAATTCGTTCATTGATCTGATATCTAAATTAAATCCGCAGATTTAATTAACTCACGAGTCTGAAATAATCCACAACTTGAGTAAGAATAAAATCTAATTCCATCTCGCTTAAATAAATAACGTGACTTTGCTAAGTCAGTTATAACTCTGAAATAATATCATTGACTGCTTTAACAATATAAATTCAGGATCATAAGCTGAATTCATATCAGAATAATATCCATTTTCATTCACTGATGAACAAAAATACACACTCATTACTGGATTTAAAATATATAAAAGAGCGGGTCACTACATTTTCATAATCCTCAATTGCATGTGCACAAATCTTACTTCAATTTCATAATCCACAATTGATTATGAACTAATCTTACTTCAATTTCGAAACCCCAATTGCATTCCCACTAATCTTACATTGATTTCACAATCCCCAATTGATTTTCAAATAATCGAACCCAATTGAATTAAACCCCTAATTGCATTTGCACTAATCTTACTTCAATTCCATAGTCTCCAATTGATTTCCTACTAATCGAACTTCGATTTCATAAACCCCTAATTGCATTTGCACTAATCTTACTTCAATTTCATAATCCACAATTGATTTCACACTAATCTTACTTCGATGTCATAATCTCCAATTAATTTCTAATGTCATAATTCGAAGATTCTTACTAAGAATCTTAGATTAAATTAGTGAATCACTAATCAAATCAAGATTCTTATGTTATAATTCTAAGATTCTTACTAAGAATCTTGAATCCTTACTAAGAATTTTAGATTAGATTAGTGAATCACTAATTAAATCAACAATCTTATTAAGAATCCTGATTTTTAATAAGAATCTTATGTTATAATTCTAAGATTCTTATTAAGAATATCGAGTTCTTACTAATAATATAAGATTCTTATTAAGAATATTAGATTAAATTAGTGAATCACTAATCAAATCAAGATTCTTATGTTATAATTCTAAGATTCTTACTAAGAATCTAGAATTCCTACTAAGAATCTTAGATTAGATTAGTGAATCACTAATCAAATCAAGATTCTTATGTTATAATTCAAAGATTCTTACTAAGAATCTTGAATTCTTACTAAAAATATTAGATTAGATTAGTGAATCTGTGAATCACTAATCAAATCAACATTAATTCCTACTAAGAATCTTGATTTTTAATAAGAATATTATGTTATAATTCTAAGATTCTTACTGAGAATCTAAGAATCTTAGATTAAATTAGTGAATCACTAATCAAACCAAGATTCTTATGTTATAATTCTAAGATTCTTAGTAAGAATCTAAGATTCTTATAAGAATCTTAGATTAGATTAGTGAATCATTAATCAAATAAAGATTTTTATGTTATAATTATAAGATTCTTACAAAGAATTTTAGACTAGATTAGTGAATCACTAATCAAATCAAGATTCTTATATCGCCGGGAAATTGAGAATACCGCCGGGTTAAATTGAGAATACCTACGGGTAAATTAAAAATACCGTCGGGAAAATTGAGAATACAAATCCGAAAAATTGAGAATACCGTCGGGTTAAATTGAGAATACTTACGGGTAAATTGAAAATACCGTCGGAAAATTGAGAATACAAATCCGGAAAATTGAGAATACCGCCGGTTTAAAATGAGAATACCTACAGGTAAATTGAAAATACCGTCGGAAAAATTGAGAATACCGCCGGAAAATTGAGAATACCACCGAGAAAATTGAGAATACCGTCGACTAAGTTGAGAATACTAGGAATTTTAATATAATAGGAATATTGAAATATTTTTATGGAAAAAATAATGTAATATAAAGATGTTATATAGATTATAATACAATTCTCTTCCAAAACATAAATTAAAGCTTATATTTAATTTGAAATAAAGACACACACACATTATATAGAATTGTATATAGACACACACACATTAAAACATAATTTTATGTGGATACACACACTCATTAAAACATAAATTTAAAATATGTTCCCCCCCTGTCTTCAAAAAAAAAATGTTCCCCCTCCAATTTAGTGTCAAATAAAGAATAATAATTACTACAATTATGAAAATGATGCCTAATTTGTTAACAAATATTTGTCCCGAGGGTATTTTCAATTTTCTCGGTGGTATTCTCAATTTTCCCGACGGTATTCTCAGCTTAGTCGGCGGTATTCTCAATTACCCGATGGTATTTTCAATTTTCTCGGCGGTATTCTCAATTTTCCCGACGGTATTCTCAGCTTAGTCGGCGCGCGGTATTCTCAATTACCCGATGGTATTTTCAATTTTCTCGGCGGTATTCTCAATTTTCCCGACGGTATTCTCAACTTAGTCGGCGGTATTCTCAATTACCCGATGGTATTCTCAATTTTCTCGTTGGTATTCTCAATTTTTCCGACGGTATTCTCAATTTCCCGGCGGCATTCTCAATTTCTCGGCGGTATTTTTAATTTACCCGGAGGAATTAGCAAATTTTCACTTCAATATCCAATTGCACTTACAAATGGGGTTACCACTACCAAAATAAAAAAACAAATAATGCAAGCACAACAAACATATAGATTATAATCTTTAATGTTCATATAGATTATGATTTAAAGTTATTTCAATGATCTGAATATATATACGCGATATCCAGAGTATGACTTAATTTATGCCTATTAACTACGCGTGAGAACCGCTAGCAGATTATTGAGCAAGTCAATAATTATTGTCTTCAATTACTGACTTCATGTTATTTATTTATATGCAATAGAAATATTATTTTCAATTGGGGATTATAAAATTGAAGTAAGACTAGTGAAAATACAATTGAAGATTATAAAATTGAAGTAAGATTCGTGAAAAAATAATCGGGGATTATGAAATCAAAGTAAGATTAAAGTAAATAAAAGAATAAGATTTTTTTTCCGACGGTATTCTCAACTTAGTCGACGGTATTCTCAATTTTCTCGGTGGTATTCTCAATTTTCCGGCGGTATTCTCAATTTTTCCTACGGTATTTTTAATTTACCCGTAGGTATTCTCATTTTAACCCGGCGGTATTCTCAATTTTTCGACGGTATTTTCAATTTACCCGTAAGTATTCTCAATTTAACCCGGCGGTATTCTCAATTTTTCGGATTTGTATTCTCAATTTTCCCGACGGTATTTTTAATTTACCCGTAGGTATTCTCAATTTAATCCGACGGTATTCTCAATTTCCCGGCGATATAAGAATCTTGATTTGATTAGTGATTCACTAATCTAGTCTAAAATTCTTTGTAAGAATCTTAGAATTATAACATAAAAATCTTTATTTGATTAATGATTCACTAATCTAATATAAGTTTCTTAGTAAGAATCTTATATTCTTATTAAGAATTTAAGATTCTTGGTAAGAACTCAAGATTCTTAGTAAAAATCTTAGAATTATACCATAAGATTCATATTAAAAATAAAGATTCATAGTAAGAATGTTGATTAGATTAGTGATTCACTAATCTAATCTAAGATTCTTATAGGAATCTTAGATTCTTACTAAGAATCTTAGAATTATAAGATATTGAGATATCTCTGCATTTAATGCGGCTGTACTTGAGCGTACGTGGCTTCCTCTGAACGTTGGAAGATCAGTCCTAGGAGGAATGTTCAACTGATACTTGACTTTAGTATCAGTCTATGGCACGCATTAAATAATCAATCTTCAACTGATTCTTCAACTGATACTTCAGTTGGTAACTCCAGTCTTCAGTCTTCAGTCTTCATTCTTCAGTCTTCAGTCTTTGACATCGCAACTAAACTAGAAACGAACTATAACACTTGAGTTCAAAACGATTCTAGTCTATTACATTTAAGTCCTATGAATTTTGGTATCATCAAAACAAGGGTTAGGATATTCCACAAGGTTCCCAACAGAGGATTTTGAATCGAAGTAAAATTAATGAGAAATGAAATGAGGGTTTTGAAATCGAATTTTGATTAATGGGAAATCAATTGGGGATTATAAAATTGAAGTAAAATTAGTGCAAATACAATTGAAGATTATGAATTTGAAGTAAGATTGTGAAAAATTAATTGGGCATTATGAAATCAAAATATGATAAAAAAAATCTATCTATACTATATTAAAAAGGGAGTTTGCAATTGAAAATCAATTTCAAATTGATTTGAATGGCAATTTTGTGAATATTGAAGAAATAAATGGCTAATTGAAAATTTATGCATAATTCTAAGAACGTGGTTTTGACCACTTCTTTTAAATTTTAGTTCAAAATAACGTGTGTCTTTATAATCTGCAAATCATGGTATCTTTTTGCAAAAAAGAACAGCATATCATGTGCATAATTGCATTTCTCATGCAATTATATCTAAAAGTATTTCGAGTTTTTTAGATGAATAAAATTAGTTATATATAAATATATATATATATATATATATATATGATTTAAATTTATTTAATTTGTGGTAATGTTTTCGTACTAATAACATTTTATTTATTTATATAAACATATTTGATATTTATATAGATTAAAAATGAATCTTTTTTAAAAATGGTTTACATTTATTTATTTTAAGATTTTCAAATTCTTCACTACATATTAAATTTTAATACAAAATTGAAATAATTATGTGGTATAACTATTTTACTTTTAGTTACATACAAAATATACTGACTATTGTAATATGCAACAATTAGTTTGTACATAATTTTTTTAAAAAATTGAGTTACCTTATCGTAATTCTATTTTTTTCCTTTATAATGTAATTATTATTTTATGGTACTTACTAAATTTAATATTATACTCATTGAGTTGATAATATTTTTATTATATACTACTTCAATTAAAATAATATATTTAACAAAAATTATTTTTAGTTGTTAGTTAATCTAATTATAAAATATTTAATATGCATATCAAATTAAAGATCAAATAAGAGCTTTAATTTGATATATTTTTATGTAAATATATCAATTAATTTAAAATGTAAAAATTATATTTATTGAAAGATTAAAATTAACAAATTATCTCTCAGCTTTCATCTTTTTTCGAATAAATTTT